>NC_133658.1:601524751-601694751 GCF_037893015.1 Macrotis lagotis | reverse complement strand
ATTGTACTGCTGAGGTGAACATGCCCATTATAGTTGATCATCACACAATATTCCTATTAATGTGCACAATATTCTCCTGGTTCTTCTCGCTTCACTCAGCTTTAATTCAAGCAAGTCTTTCCAGACTTTTCTGAAATCCCACCCCTTGTGATTTCTTACAGAACAATAGTATTCCATCACATTCAAATGCAATAGTTTGTTCAGTCCTTCCCCAATTGATAGAAATCCCTTCAGTTTCCAATTCTTTGCCATTACAAAAAGAACTTGCGTAAATATTTTAGTCCATGTGAGTTTTTAACCCTTTCTTGTGATCTCTTTGGGATAAGACCTAGTAGTGGTATTATTGGATCAAATGGTACGCACAGTTTTATTTCTTTTGCCAAGTTGCTCTCAAGAAAATTTGGATCAATTCACAACTCCATCGACAATGCATTAATCCCAGTTTTCCCACATTCCATCCAGCATCAATTATTTTATTTTTTAATATTAGTCAATCTGATAGTTGTAAGGTGTTATCTCAGAGTAATTTTAATTTACATTTCACTAATCAATAATGATCTAGAGTTCGTTTTTTTTTTTTTAGTATGACTATAGATAGCTTTAACTTCTTTATCTGAGAAGCCTGCTCATTTACTTTGACCATTTACCATTTGGGGAATGACTTTAAATTTTTTTTAATTCTTTAAAAATTGCCTCAGTACTCTATATATTTTATTAATGAGTTCTTTGCCAGAAACACTATTGATAAAAACGTATTTCCAAACTTAACAGCATTCCTTTTTAATCTTGGTTGCATTGGTTTTATTGGTGCAAAAAAGTTTTGATTTAATTTAAACAAAATCATCCATTTTGTATTTTAAAATATTCTCCATCTCCTCATTCACCATAAATTGCTCCCCTTTCCATAGATCTTACAATTAAACTATTTCTTCTTCTTCCCCTGACTTAATGCATCACCTTTCATGTCTAAATGCCCATTTTAACTTTATCTTGGTATAGGGTGTGAGATGCTGATATATGTATAGTTTCTACCATATTCTTTTTTTTAGTTTTTCCAGCAGTTTTTGTTAAAGACTGAATTCTTATCCCAGAGGCTAAAGTCTTTGAGTTTATCAAACAATATATTACTATAGTCATTTAATAATGTTTGTTTGGTACCTAATTTATTCCATTGATCCACCACTCAATATCTTAGCTAATATCAAACAGTTTTGATGACTAACACTTGATAATATAATTTTAGTGCTAGTATGGCTAGGCTACCTTCCTTTGCATTTTATTTTTATTAATTCCCTTGATATTATTGATTTTTTGTATCTCCATATGAATTTTGTTACTTTTTTCAGTTCCGTAAAGTAAGTCTGATAGTTTGGTATAAATAATTTAATTTACATTAAATTATCATTTTTATTATAATAGTTTTATCTACCCATGAATAATTAATATTTTTTCAACTATTCAGATCTGATTTTATTTTTGTGAAAACTATTTTGTAATTGCTTCCATATGGCTTCTGAGTTTACCTTGGCAGGAAGACACCCAAGTATTTTATGTTGTCTACAATTTCTTTAAATGGAATTTTTCTTTCTATGTCTTGTTGTGCTATCTTATTAGTAATGTGTAGAAATGATGATGGGTTTAATGAGTTTATTTTATAATCTGCAATTTTGTTCAAGTTGTTAATTGTTTTCAGTTCATTTTCTAGGATTCTCTAAGTGTACCATCATATTATCTCCAAAGAGAGGAAGTTTGGTTTCCTTGATGCTTTTCTAATTCCTTCTATTGATTTTTTTTCTATTATTGCTAAAGCTAATATTTCTAAGACAATATTGAATAATAGTGGTGATAAATGTGCATCCTTGTTTCAGACCTGATCTTATTGGGAATACTTCTAGCTTATCTCCATTACATATAATGTGCTTGCTGATGCTTTTAGATAAATTTCATTTATAATTTTAAGGAAAATTCCATTTAATCCTATTTTTTTTAGTGTTTTTAATAGGAATATGTGCTGTATTTTCTCAAAAGTTTTTAGTATCTATTGAAATAGAAATACAATTTCTGTTAGGTTTGTTACTGCTATGGTCAATTATGCTAAAAGTTTTCATAAAATAGAATTAACCCTGTATTCCCAGTATAAATCCACTTGATCATAGTGTATTGTCCTAGAGATAACTTACTATCATCATTTTGTCAATATTTTATTAAGAATTTTTACATCCATACACATTAGGGAAATTGATCTATAATTTTATTTCTCTGTTTTGACTCTTCTTAGTTTAAGTATTAGTACCACATTGGTGTCATCGAAGGAATTTCGCAGAACTCCTAAATTGAATTGGGGTTTTTTAAGTATTTAATTTTGTCTGTACAGTTTTTATTTTTGTGAATATTCCTCCATTTCACTT
Source organism: Macrotis lagotis (assembly GCF_037893015.1). Taxonomy (NCBI): domain Eukaryota; kingdom Metazoa; phylum Chordata; class Mammalia; order Peramelemorphia; family Peramelidae; genus Macrotis; species Macrotis lagotis. The sequence continues at coordinate 601,692,343 of NC_133658.1, read as the reverse complement.
CTATTGCCAAATTTATTGGCATACAGTTGATCAAAATGTCTCCAAATTATTATCTTAACTTCCACTGTATTTGGTGAATTCACCTTTTTTATTTTTGATAATGGTAATTTGGTTTTCTTCTTTCTTTTTCTTAAATCAAAATTACCAAAGTTTTTTTTTCTATTTTATTAGTTTTTTTTTTCATAAAAAGAACTGTTTTCTCAACTCCTGGCCTTGCAAGACACCCCCAGCCTCTTCTGCCAAAGGCCCCACCCCAACTCCCGGAGCTGGGGGTCTGGGCGCCAGCTGGGGAGCCCCAGGTGACAGCTGCAGGTGAGGGGGGCATCGGCCAGTGCCCCTGCATCCCAGATCCACGCACACCGGAGCCCCCAGAGCCGCAGACGCCCAGCCCTGACCTGCCCCCCCGGCCCACTGGAACCCAGCTTTCTCACTCCTGTATTGGAAGAATGGAGTCCCCGAAGAGCGCCGTCCAGTACAGCAGATGGAATAACAGCCAGGATGAGGTCAGCATGAATGTGTCAGCCACAGAGAGTTCGGGCTGTGAGCGCATCTGTACCAAACTATGCACTAAGAAGATGGGCATCGCCGTGAAGGTGATAAATGGAATTATTCTTTTCTGGGTCATCTTCATCTTCGGCTATACTACCGATTACTACATCCACAAGTGCAAGTAGCAGAGTCTGCTGGATACCTTCTCCAGGAGCCCTCCACTACTCAGAAACCTCTTACTTCTCAGCTTAGATCACCAAGGCTGGCCTCTGGGGGCACATGTACCAATAGATATAGATGTGAACACATAGGGATAGATGAACACATTCTAAGTCTCAGAGAGACAACATTACTAGAGTGACAGACACATACTGAAACAGACACTGGACAGAAGAAGAGACAATCGTACATGGAGACACAGATCCACAGAAAGACAGATATACTAACACCGAAATACATACAAATCTCTCTTCTCCTTTGTCCCAGGATAAAACTCCAGACCAAATCAGCCTCATTCAGCCCAGAGAGAGTTACTATACTCAAATGCTAAAGCCCCAGCACTATATCTCCGATTAATTCCCTCCTTGGTTACCCATGTGTTCTTATTCACAAAGCAGAAAACCTCTCCTTTGGATCACCCCTCCAGGGAGAGTTACTACATGTATGGTTCAAATCCCAACTCTTCCAGATATGTATCAGAAAATTAGAAGTCACCAATGACACCAAATAGCTTTGAAGGTCCCCTTCATCTCTAAATTTTTGTTTCTGTGGCAATGATTCAATATGGATTCCTAGCAAAGCCAAAAACTTTCCCTTGGTTTCAGCAGGGAAATTTATAACCTTACCCCAACCCCCACCCCCAATCTGTTGTTGAAGCTTTAGTTTCCCTCTCTGAATCCACAGGCTTACAGTTGTGCCATTGCCCATTCCTGTTATATTTGTGTATCTGGTTGGCGGGGGGGGGGGGGGGAGTTGTCTTAGTCTTTCAGCTCTGGAGCCATTGAAAGAGGTTTTCATTTTAAAGTTATTCCTTTGCTCCCTCCCCTGGATTTGCCCTTGATTGTGGCACTATGCCCAGGGAATTAGATCCCCTGACCTACCCTGAAGGGAAAAAAACCCTAGTGAATTTGAATTGGGGATCTGATATTTCTGAAGGCCCCTAGTCATAGATGTCACAAAGCCTCTTGAAGCCAGGAGAAAACAGTCCCCATCCTGATCCATGACCTTACCCAAGAAGCAGAAGCTGAGCCATGGAAGACTGAGGTGTTCTGAGGGTTGAGCCCCCAGCCTTCTCCCTCCACCTTCTCGTGCCTTTCCAAAGAGGCAGAATATAATGGAAAAGAAGAAAAAAAGGCTAGACTGGAAGGATTCTAATAAATAGCCACTTTCCTGTGGTGTGACCTCAAAAAAAATTGTTTTTTTCTGTATCCCACAGGTTTCGGTATGTTTTTTCATTATTTTCAGACTTGTATGAAAGTATGGATTATTTCAATGATTTGTTCTTTGATCCACTCATTTTTTTTAGCTTTATTTTTTTTTTGCAAGAAAATGGAGTTAAGTGGCTTACCCAAGGCCAAACAGCCAGGTAATTGTTAAGTGTCTGAGGCCAGATTTGGACCTAGGCACTCCTGACTCCATGGACAGTGCTCTATCCACTGCACCACCTAGCCACCCCTGATCCACTCATTTTTTAAAAATTAAATTATTTAGTTTACAATTAATTTTTAGTCTATCTCTCCACAGTTCTTTATTGTCTGTGATCTTCATTGCATCATGATCCAAAAAAAAATGCATTTAATATTTCTGCCTTTCTACATTTGATTGTAAGGAGTTTTTTTTTCAGTTTTTTTGCAAGGCAATGGGGTTAAGTGACTTGCCCAAGGCCCCACAGCTAGATAATTCTTAATTTCTGAGGCCTGATTTGAACTCTGGCACTCCTGACTCCAGGGCCAGTGCTCTATCCACTGTGCCACCTAGCTTCCCCAGATTGTAAGGTTTTTATGCTCTAGTCCCTAGTCCATTTTATGTCATTCCCTTGTCCCATAGGAAAAAAACAAAACAAAATATATTCCTTTCTGTACCCATTCAATTTTCTCCAAAAGTCTATCACTTCTATATTGTCTAACACTCTATCCATCTCCTATTCTGCAAAATGCAGGTTCAGATCTCCAACCAGCATAGCTTTTCTATCTCTTCTTGTAACACATTTGACTTCTCTAAGAATCTGGATGCCATACCACTTGATGCATACATGTATAATATTGAAAATTACTTCTTTATCCATGGCACCTTTTAGGATGATGTAGTTTCCTTCCTTATACCTTTTAATGAGATCTATTTTTTGCAATTTCTTTGTCTGAGATGATTACTACTCTTGCTTTTATTTTTATTTATTTATTTATTTATTTTAGGATTTTGCAAGGCAAATGTGGTTAAGTGGCTTGCCCAAGGCCACAAAGCTAGGTAATTATTAACTGTCTGAGGCCAGATTTGAACCCAGGTATTCCTGACTTCAGGGCCAATGCTCTACCTACTGTGCACCTGGCCACCCCTACTACCCTTGCTTCTTTCACTTAAGCTGAAATAAAATATATTATGCTTCAGCTATTTATCTATGCTCTACGTATATCACTATGCTTCAAATGTGTTTTTGGTAAGCAACATCTTCTAGGATTCTGTTTTTTAATACACTCTGCTATCCATTTCGTTTTTATGAGAGAGTTTATCCTATTCATATTCATAGTAAAAATTATTAACTTTTTATTATCCTCTTTGCTAGCTCCCCTCCATTTGTATTTTTCCCCACTTTCACCCTATCTTTCCTCACCAGTGCCTTGCTTCTGAATAATGCCTCCCTCAATCTCTTCCACTTCTGTCAGTCACCCTCTGTTTTCTTTCCCCTTTTCCTTTTCTCCTTCTTTCCTTTCTTCCCTATCTTTCTTTCTATCCTTCTTTTCCATATCTTTCTCCTCCCAATACATGAAAGATGATAAATTTCTAAAACCAATTGAATAAAAGCATTATTCTTTCTTTGAGTCAAATCCAATGATAATGAAATTCAAGCAGTTCTCACCCCCTCCCTCCTTTCCTTCTATTGCAAAGATCCTTTTCATATAATGTAATTTACGCCATTCTGCCTCTTCCTTTCTCCCATCTTATTACAAACCCAACCTTTTTTAATGTCAAAACTTTTTAAATCGGTCATCAAAATCAACTTATGTCCATACCTTCAGCCTAAGTATACTCCCTCTAATAGAGTTACAATTCTGAGGAGTTATGAGAATCTTCCTCCAATGTAGGGATGTAACCTGTTTAGTCTTATTGAATAGCAGTTTTTTTTCTTTTCCCCTGTTTATCTTTTCATGTATCTCTTGAATCTCCTGTTTCAAGATCAAATTTGCTGTTCAGCTATGGGCTTTTCATCATGAAACCTTGAAAGTCACTCATTTTGTTAAATGTCCACTCTTTTCCCTGAAAGAGTATGGTCAGTTTTGCTGGGTAGTTGATTCTTGGATTCCTAGGTCATCTTGGCTCCACCCTTCCTGATTATTTCTTCATATTCAAATATTCTGTGACTGATGATTCTAATGTAAATTCCCTTTCCCTTTAGAATAACAAATTCCAAGACATTCAATTGTTAATTTTTATTGTTAATGCAATCATGTATTCTGCAATCCTGAATGTTCCTTTTTTGGTCTTTGAAATGCTTCTTTCTGGCCACTTGGAAGAGTTCCTCCTTGATCTGATTATTTTGGAGTTTCTTTCCTCTATACCTTGATTTTCATTTTTTTTGGGGTCCCTTTTAGGAAGTGATCAATGGATACTTAGTTATATTAAATATTTTATTTATTTATTTTTCTAACAATGGTATCTTTAAGTAATAATTTTTTGCAAGGATTAGAGTTTTATATTTTCCCCCTCCTTCCTTCCTTCCCCCCCTCCCCTTGAGAGAAAGCAATTGAATATAAACTATAAATGTATAACTCTGCTAAGGTGGATTCTTTCAATGACTATTTTGCATTCTGGTTCCAGGATATCAGGGTAGTTTTCTTGATGATTTCCTGAAGAATGCAATCTAGGCTCTTTTTTGGGTTTTTTTTTGTTTGTTTTTTTGATCATGGACTTCAAGTAGTCCAATAATTCTTAAGTTTTCTTTCCTGGTTCTTTTTCTGGATCAGTTGTTTCACCAAAGAGATATTTTACATTTTTCTTCCAATTTTTTTCATTTTAAAAAAAATTGTGTTTAATTGATTCTTGGTTGTCATTAGGTTCCTAGTCCCAGACTATTCTTCAATGAGTTATTTTCTTAGTTAGCTCTTGCATCTCCTTTACCATTAGGTTAATTCTGTTATCTTTTTGCATTTGCCCAACTGTATTTTTAAAGGAATTGTTTTCTTCTGTCACTTTTTGTTGCAAGATGTTAATTTACTCTTGCCTTCCTTTTTCCCGTTTTTCTATTTGGTTTTTATAATTCTTTTTGAACTCTTCCAAGAAATCTTTCTGGGTTGGAGACCAATTCATAGTATTTTCCAAAGCTTACATGTAATACTCCTTCTGTTCTCCTTTCCTGGGCTAGTATTTTTGTCCATCCTTATCTACAAAGTAACTTTCAATAAGCCCAACTTATCTCTGACCTTTGTTGTTGTTGTTGTTGTTGTTGTTGAAGGTCCTTCCAGCTGATCTGCTATGCCATTTGACCTACTGAAACTGAACTCCAGGGGTTTTCACTGCAGATCTCTCCTGTAGCTGAGAACATCTGTCTGTCCTGCCATACCTGGACCACATGTTGGTTTCAGTTCCCTGCCATGGGCACAGTCCCACTCTAGCAGAGACAGACCTTACTGGGAGATTCTCCATTCTGCTTTTTTTTGTGGACTCTGTCACTCCAGAATCCATTTAGAGTTTTGATTAATGTTATTTCTGAGAGAAACACAGGAGAGCTTAAAGAAATTCCTAGGTCATTTTGGCTCCACCCTTCCTGATTATTTCTTCATATTCAAATATTCTGTGACTGATGATTCTAAGACATAGTAATTACCCATGAGAAAATAAAATACAAATAGAAAAATTACCAGGAGAAATTAGTTCTGTTGACTCTATTTAATGCTAAAAATTCTGGGTTACATCATTTCTCTGGTAGAGGCACTTATTTTCTAACCAATGAATGAGCCATCTATTTTTCCAAATTAAAAAAGGTATATATATACATATATATATATATGTATATAAATACCTTATCCAATGACTACTTCTTACTGTTATAACACAGATCTCTAATTTGTTTCTGACACCAACTCTGAGCATTGACTTGTGGGTCAATTTATTAAGCATTACTTATTTTTAAGTTTGTTTCTGCCTAGAAGCAACAAGAATGAACATCAATGATTACTAGATAAATCTATGTTTGCGTTTGACTGGTTTTCTCTCTTATTTAATTGTCAAAGCTTCTCTATATTGTTGTGACAAGACATTGTTGTCAGTAGTAGGCTAAAGGAAGAAAAACCATTAAGAAAATAATGTAGACTGCCACCACACAGCCTGTAATTTGTGTTTGGAGATGAAGCTGTATGAACTAAGCTGTTAATTTGTATATAAATGTAAACTAATCCTCTCATTTGCACACTGGGTGGTTAATTTAAAATTGAATGTAAAGGTACTGGGTAATCTTTAGAATTTAGATATTGGAGCTGTAAGAATTTCAATGGGATGTATTGGGAATAGTGATTCTTTCTTGTTATTTGAGGGAAGGGGGGGTATGTGAGACTGTATTCCAGAGAAAAGAGCTATGCACAGGGACCTTGCCCTGCTCTATCAGACCATTTAACTTCACTTAGTTTTGTTCCTGCATAAGATGAGGACAATGATTCATGATTTATGTAACTCACAGGGCTAGTATAAGGATAAAATGAGGTAATAAATGGAAAACATCTTGGGGCAACAAAGTCCCTGACAAATAATAGGTGACATTCATATTACAAATAACATTACTATTGATCTTAGAAGCTAAAGTTTGTGTTCTGCAACCTTTGAAAGGAATGAGTATACACAATGACAAAATCATGGATTAATTAAAGTGGAATGTCTCAATATATTAAAGATGTGTGATTTTGTCAATTGCATATAGTTTATTTGATGATTTTTGAGAGTTTCTGTGGCCACAAAATGTAATAGTCCACAAGTAATCTGGTGTGTATGTGTGTTTTTGTGTATCTGTGTATGGGTTTGTCTAGCCCACATGCATAAGCAAGTGGAACTCTCAATAAGTTCCGCTAAGACATATATACATCATTTGACTGCAACTTAATGTGTCATACTTGCTTGGGGTGCTGAAAGGTTAGATTCATTCTCTTATTTATTCTCCTTAAACTTTGTAAGCATTTACTATGTGCAATGCTCTGGCTGAGCTCTAAAATTATAGAAAAACAAAAATCTAATAGCATAGCCCTCCAGGAATTTTACTTCTACTTGAAAGAAACTACATGAATGCAAATTTCAGAGATAGGGCTTGAACCCGGACCTTCCTAAAAACAAGGTTATGTCAGTATCCACTACACTCATTTTCTACCCAACTGTTTTCTTTTGCTTCATCATCTCCATCATCTCCACAAATTCATCATTCTGTATATGAAGTCTGAAACTCACTCCTCCTCTGTAATTCCTGTAACTCAGTCCCCTATCTCCCTGTTTGGAGAGGATGGGATCCTAGACATTTGGGAACTCTTCCTTGATTCTCCAGAAACTAAGGAGAGCTCCCAAGGATTTTCTTGAACTTTGCCCATCCAGTTAGAAGACTTTTTTCATGCCCTAGATTAAGTAATTTCTCCCTCTTTCTTTTCATGTCTTATCTCCCCCACTGGATTGTGAGTTTAACATAATGTCTAACACCTATTGATCATCTTGCATACAATCAATCTGTCAATTAACATATTTAAGTATCTACCATGTACCAGGAACTATAAAACAGGTAATTGCTAAATATTTGCTAAATCAAATTGTATGGAAATAATTATGATAACACAGCCTAGCAACTAAGTCTTGTACCATGGCTACATAACATAATATAGAAAATATTTTAGTATTCAAGTATCACATTTTTGCCTATTTTGATTTTCAAGCACATGCTGATACAACTGAGATTGGATCAATGGTTCCCTGCTACAGTTTCCTCCCACCCACAATAAAGGGAGTCTTTGCCTAAAAGAAGACAAAGTTCAACCCCAAGGAACTTATTGGCACATATCATCAGTCTCTGTGTCTCCTTTCAAACTCTCATTCTTAGGGGTAACCCCCTAACATAGGTAGGCCTAGGATTAGCCCTGGGGCTTGATTGGTCCTAGCTTGACAGAAAATATGAGATGGAATCTAACTTCCTTTGACTTAATAGATTTCTAAAGTCTGCTCCTGTAATCCTAGACTTCTTTGTTGATCAAATATGTTTTTCATATGAAAAGATAGGCTCCAGAGGATCTAAGTGTCACTATATCCTCATTACTGTCTTACAGTGTTAGGCAAATAAACTTTCTTTGTTAAATTTTCACTGTTTTGCAAATGCCTCTTTTCATCAAAACATTGAACTTGAAACAAGAGATTGCTATTAGTGACTTCTTCTGATAGAATCCCTACAAAGACTTTATTAAACCCATACTAGTCTGGTCAGGATCACCTACTCATAGCTTTTTAATTTCTATATTTACCAAACATACGCACCAGATTCTGCAATGCTTGAAATTCTCTCCTGTCTATTCTATTTTCTATGCATCAGCTCAATTCTGCCTGCCACACAAAACTTTTATTTACCACCACAGCCCATATTCATCTCATCTAAATGCCAACACTCATCATCTGTACCACTTGCTTAATATTTGTCATAGATTGTATTATAGTATTAATAAATCTATGTGCATATATATACATATAAATATATACTTAAAATACAAGTTTTATATATTCACTAACACACAAATCCTATATCCCTATCAGGATTACAACCCCTGACAGTTGAGAGCAGAAATGGAAACTTATTCATCTTTTCATTCTCCTTGGCATCAAGCACAGAAACTTATACCTTGATGTTCAAAAAATATCATTTGTTTGATCAGTGTTTGGGAAAACACTTGTCAGAGAATGTTTAAATTTTGAAAAATTTTTTATTTTATTTTGAGACTCACAACAACCCAATGATGAATATACTTCAAGCACTATGACTTCCACTTGACAGATGAGGGAACTGGGTTTCTAACAGGTTAAATGTCTTTCCTATATTCATCAAACTAGTGAGAATTGCAAGAGGATTGAAACATAAATATGCATTTTTCCCAACATAAAAAAACTTACCTGAAGTGGGCTTCTTTCCCCTTGGCATCATGCTAGGTAAATAAAATAAACTAATATATATTAAGATAGTGTGCTATAGTGAAAAGAGAGCTGAACTCTGGTTCAGAAATCTGGGCTTGGTATCCCACAAATCATTAATCTCTAAACATTCTTGTCATTTTATTGCATTGTATTTCTAAGAGAATCCAGGTCCATTAAATATATTTTAAAATTTATATTAATTTTTATTCCGATGTTTTTCTATATCCCATAATTGTTCTGGTAAATAATATATGTATTGCATGGGGATTTTTTTAACAATGTAGCCTAAAAATAAAGGCCATAAGGATGGTCATATATAGTCACAGTGGTCATACTGGTTTTTTTTTAAACTTCATACCTAAAGTCATAATGATATTTATACCACATACTTTTTTTTAGGATTTTGCAAGGCAATGGGGTTAAGTGGCTTGCCCAAGGCCACACAGCTAGGTAATTATTAAGTGTCTGAGGCCAGATTTGAACTCAGATACTCCTGACTCCAGGGCTGGTGCTCTATCCACTGTGCCACCTAGCTGCCCCAATACCTAATACTTTTAAGATTGATTTATATTTGACCTTCATAAAACTTCTCTAAGGTAAGTAGAGGATATTTGGTTATCATTATTATTCCACTACAGTCATAGGATTATAAAATCATGGGATCATAGATTTAGATCTAATAGGGATGGCAAAGGCATCTAGTCCAACTCTCTCATCTTTAAGATAAGATAACCAGAGTGCAGAGAGGTTAAATGATATCTGAGCCACAGAGCTAGTATGTGCCAGAAGTAGAACTTTACTGGTTCAGAATCTACTCTGCCAGTTTTGGAGAGGTGCACCTTAATTTTAGAAGGGCAGATCAGCAGTTTATCAATATCTATTCCTAGATTTAGAGAATAATAGCCTAATATATTGATGTTTTATATTGGTTATGCTTTCCTTAGATGTTCAGTTATTCCATTCATGGCCAACTCTTTATGATCACTTTTGGAGTTTTGTTGACAAGGATGTTGGAATGATTTGCATTTCCTACTTCACTTCACTTTATAGATAAGGACAAGGAAGTAAACAGGATTGAATGACTTGCCCTGGGTCACAGAGCTACCAAGTGCCTTAGAAAGGATTTGAACTTAGGTTTTCATGTCCCCCAGAACAGTATTCTGTGCTATTAAGTATACTGTGCTATTAAGTAGCTGGGTGCACAGTGGATAGAGCACTGTTCTTAGAGTCAGGAGGACAAGAGTTTGAATCCAGCCTCAGACACTTGACACTAACTAGCTGGACAAGTATGTTTGCTTCTTGTATCTGGAGTCATCTCCAGTCATCCTAATCCATATTTGGCCACTAGATTCAGATGACTCTGGAGGAGAAAGTAAGGTTGATGGCTTAAACACAGTGCCCCTCTCACTCAAATCCAGTTCCTGTGTTTGTCATGGCATCACCTCCCTGATGTAATGGTCTTCTTTGAGAAAGGACAAACATCATTAACCTAATATGTACCACACAGTCTATTAATTATATCAGAGTTCAGAAAAGAAAAGGATTAGTGTGGCCTGGCGTGACTAGGGAACACTTCATGAAGGAAAAAGTAAGCCAGCAGAAGTATCAGAACTAGAATTCATATCTCATTCTCTATCTTTAGTCACATCATCTGAAAACCACCCCCATAACCAGTCCAGAACTCTTTCTAATGCGACTCTTTCTAATGCATAGGCAATGGGCAACACATTATGAATAGGCTGAGCTCTTAAAGTTTGTTTTTAACTTGGAGCTTATTCTCTTATAAAAATACATAATATTCAAGATAATGAAGTTCAAGGTAGTTCAGCAAGCACTTAATTAACTACCCCACATGTGAACATCACTGTACTAGAGACTGAAAGGCCCAAATGAAAAGGTCCATACTTTCAAAAAGATTAAATTATCCTGGAGAAAGACAGTATGGAATGGTGCAAGAGATTCAAATCTAGCTTCAGACATTTACTATGTTCCTGGACAAGTGACCAAATTTCTCTCTGTTTCAGTAAAATGTGTGGAAAGATTGTCTTTAAAGTTGTTTCCTACTCTATCTCTAATCCTATAAATGTACTCAGACTGGCAAATCAAAAAAATGTATGCAGGAGGGCAGAGCCAAGATCATGCAGTAAGTCAGGGACTCACCTGAGCTCTTCCCCAAAACTGTCCAGATACATAGTGACTCTAAAAAATGCTAGAGTGACAGAACCCACAAAAAGACAGGATGAAAAAAGTCTGTCACACCAAATGAGGGAGGAGCACAGTGCAGTGGGTTCATCCAGCAAGAACCAGCCCCAAGAGACCAGCTATAGGAAACAAGGTGGGTAGGGTCAGTGGTGCTAGTGGTAGTTTCCAGAGCTGCTGGGGCTGCTGATTCAGTGGTTGTCAACCCACAGATAGTTAAGGGGATTGGAAAGAGTTTGTAGGGTGTCTCTTTGCTATCCTGAGGCAGAACTCTATTGCTTTGCTCATACTCTGATCTGGGTCTCAGTTCTGGGTCACAGTCCGAGGAAGAGGAGGAACTGCAGCAAAACAGAGCTGCCATTGCAGAGCAGGGAGCCTCTTCACATGTCCAGACATAAAGGAGTTCTTATGGATACCCACAGACCAGAGCACAGGTCAGGAGAGTATTAAAACAGGAAAAGCAAATCATAAGGGATTTAATGATGTTGAACTGCCTATCTTCCCACATGGGAAGATAATACTGACAACTCAAATTAACTTACTCATTTATTAGGTAGTTAAAGGGAGTGTATATAGGCAAGGCCCAGTGAAAATTGAATTTCAAAGGTTAATATTTTAAAAAGATGGTTGAGAGAGGAATGTACTGTAAGAAAGTCAAAGGGAGAGGTAGATTCAACTAAGTTATTTCACACAAAAGAGACAAGAAAATGTTTTTGCAATTGAATGGAAGGGGGAAGGTGAAAAGGAGTGAATGAGTCTTATTCTCATTGGAATTGGATCAGAGAGGAATAAACATTCAGACCCAATTGAGTATAGAAATCTATGTTTCAGAGGGTGGAGGGTAGGTGATAAAAGGGAGGAAAGATTGTGGGAGGAGTTAGTCAGATGCAAAACACTTTTTAGGAAGGAATGGGCAAAAGGAGAGAGAGAGAGAGAGAGAGAGAGAGAGAGAGAGAGAGAAAGAGAGAGAGAAGAGAAGAGAAGAGAAGAGAAGAGAAGAGAAGAGAAGAGAAGAGAAGAGAAGAGAAGAGAAGAGAAGAGAAGAGAAGAGAAGAGAAGAGAATAAATGGAGATAAATGGAGGTTGGGGGAATAGGGAGTAGTGGGAATTATAGTCAGCAATAGCAACTATGGGAAAAAAAAAATCTTGAAACAAACTTCTCTGATAAAGCCCTCATTTCTCATAGAGAACAGAGTCAAATTTATAAAAAAAAATTCATTCCCCAAATGAGAAATGATTAAATGATATGAACAACTTTCTGATGAGATTTTCAATGATTTGTATCATTTTAAAAAAATGTCATAGCTCACTATTGACAGGAGAAAAGTAGGTTGAAATAATTATGATGTACTACCTTGGTATTGTCTAATAGGACAGAAAGAGAAAATAACAAATGTTGGAGGGGATGTAGGAAATAATGAGACATTAATAGACTGTTGGAGGAGTTGCTAAAGCATTCAACAATCCTATATAGCAATTTTGAGGAGGTACAGGGTGAAAGAAGACAGATAACAGAATATATGGGAATAGGGGCAATAGAATGGTGGTAACTATATTTAGTAACTGTGTAGTAAAATGTTGAATCAAGTTTCTCTGATAGAGACCACACTTCTCAAACATAGAGAACTCAGTCAAATTTATAAAAAAAATAAGAGCCATTCCCCAATTGATAAATGATCAAAAGAAAATAATTTCAGAACACGATATCAATGTTATCTAAATTCTAAAAGACTTATGATGGAAAATGTTATATATATTCAGAGAAAAAACTATGGGGTCTGAATTCAAATCAAAGCATGCTATTTTCACTTTTTAAAAATTGTTTTATGGGATTTTTCTCTTTCTCATGGTTTTAATTCCCTTTTCGTTCTTATTTTTCTTTCACAACTTGACTAATATGAAACTATGTTAAACATGATTGTACTACAACCTATTTCAGATTTCAATCTACCATGGTGAAGGGGAAGGAAGGGAGGGAGATCGAAATATGTGGAACTCACAAGCTTACAAAGAGACAAATGTTGAAAACTACCTTTACAGGTAATTGAAAAAATAAAATAAAAAACATTAAAAAAGAAAAAAAATGCATAAAAAATTTAAAATGCATGGGAATAGGAGTGGAGTATATCAGAAAAAATCACTCAGAGAAGATGGCATTTGAGCTAAACTTTAAAGAAAACAGAAATTTGAAGAAATAGAGGTCATAAGCTAAAACATTCCAGGTATTGGGCAAGGCCTGGGCAAAGGCACTGAAAAAAGAATACATATATATACTTGAAATATATTTTAATATTTTTTCTATTTATAATGGAAATGTATAATATACACTCAAATATTTTTTTAAATGAAAGTACAAATTATTCTCTGGTCAAATCTGAATTGCCTCTCTTGTACCTTAAATCTATTTTCACTTATTTCTTCATTCCTTAATAAGTATATTGGAGCCAACTCTAGCCAGCTTGTGAGACCACTATTGTTAAATCTTCAACATGAACATTTATACCTTGCATATAGACATACATCACAAATAAAAGTTTGTTTTATTGTTTATTTAAACTTTAGATTTTCAAAAGTGTTAATAATTCATATTAAACTATTTTTGGGGAGATGAAAAAGAGCTTGGTTTTCATACATTACCCTGCACATTACTGTGTCTCTCAATAAATAGTGTTTGAGCTCATAGTAATTCAATTGAAGGCATTTGTATGGTTTTTACATACATTATCTCAATTGAGATTCACAACACTTCAGTTCATATCCCCTCTGTCTCTCTTTAGGGAACTCTGATCAAGCCAAGAAACAAGAATTCACCTTTTTTACCCAAAATTTAACCATGCCTGCCTGACATGGATTCACTTTTCTCTACCCTAGAATATTACACCAATGATTTAGAGTATTAAAAAACAGTTTTTTTCTCAATTTAGTGTACTTTGATGGTTAATCAGAAAAAAAATATATATATATATATATATAAAAAGAGAACTTAAATCACCCAGAATGAGATTCTGCTAAAAAATAACATTTTTGTAGCATTTAGATTTTACTGTACTATAGCTAAACTGAGTTTAAAAGACAGAATATGATGACTTCCTTGTAGAAGTAAATCATAAGGTGGTTTGAAATATATTTTATAAATAAAATATTACTATATAATATGGTGATATACATAAATATACATATATTCATGTTATACACTAAAAATGGCAATGTGATGCCTCCCCCAACTCCCATTCTCCATCTTTCTCTTAATAAAATCTTTCCATAATATCTCCTGTAAAAGTTTCCCAAGGTACTTTACAGAAACTCCTCAGTATAGTACTTCAAATTTCCATGTGAGGCACAAATTACTATTAAGAAGATAATTATGTTACATGATATGCTCCAAGGTGATCCTTATTGAAGCCTCAGTTTAATTTGGAAATGTGTTAGGTATCTGGGTTGTTTACTTTTGACTATGGCATTGCCAAGACATGTTAGGGTTGAAGACTCCAGGAAGGCTATTTAGTACTATCTGTGACTGAATATTATTTATGGGTACTATTTAGAATTTGTTTTCCACCAGCTTTTGATATCTGGATGAAGAAATGATGGAAACCAATCTCTCACTTCCCTTGATTAATCAGGACATCTTATATTTCCAAAGCAGAATTTCATAGACAATATCCTCATGATTCTCAAGAAAGTCTTATGATAGAGGCACAATAGGGCAAATAATTTTTCAAAGATTTAGTGGAAAGTGGAAAAAACACTGGCTCTAGAATTAGACAAACCTTGGTTTAAGCTCCCTTTCTAATATTTGCTAACTGTGTAAGCTTGGTTAGGCAAGCAAAAGACTCATCTCTAAAATGAGGGAGTAGGTCTAGATGTTTTCTTAGGTCTAGCTAAAATCAATTACCCTATAATCATTGACATTACATAAGGAAACTCTTGCCCAGAGTACATAAGTGACTTGCTTAAAATTATATGACTAGTAAATGAGAAAGCCAAGACCAGGCTCAAAATCATTCTGACTCCCAATTGTTGATATCACTTAAAAACAAACATAAATTTTGTCTGCTTTTCTCTTTAATAACAAATATGAATCTCCCCTTTGGATTATGACAAACTCTAGAGGCTAATGCATATTTACTTTAATTCTTTATTAAGGTCAAACTCATGGAGATCAGTACAATCTAGTCTTCTCCTTGCTATATTGCTTCTGTTCTTAGCTAAGCAATTACATTAGGTCTTACAATAACAACAAAAGAAGACAACAAATCCTTTCCCCAATACACATTTTATCACAGACACAGGGTTCTCTAAGATTTGTGCATACATAGACTCTTTGCCATTGGTTCTAGCCCCATCCCAATGATGCTCCTGCAATTGTGGGAGATCCCCTGTGCCCCAGTTCCATTTAACCACTTAACAGTGAGATCAACTTCTTTTTTTTTTGTTTTGTTTTTGCAAGGCAATGGCATTAAGTGGCTTGTCCAAATCCACACAGCTAGGTCACTTCATTATTAAGTGTCTGAGGTCAAATTTGAACTCAGGTACTCCTGACTCCAGGGTCGGTGCTCTATCCACTGTGCAACCTAGCCGCCCAAAATCAACCACTAAAATGAAATAGTAACTTCAAAGATTTAATAGGGCCAAATATATAAACATCCACTTAAAACCTGGAGACCATAATCCCCATCTATTTCTAAGAGCAGGAAAAGGGAAGAAGTTTCACAGTTTAGCTTAGATCCAATATAGCATAATCTGCTAAACTCCAAGTCCAATCCCCAGTACCACCATCTTCTGCTCAAGTCTTAGAAACCCTGACTTCTCAGGGTTTCCCTGTTGGACTGACTGACTATACGTCAGGCATAGAATTTTGCTTCTAAGATCACCATGATATGAGGTGAGGATTGAAATCATGAAAAGAGGATTAAGCATTTCTTACGTCCCATTTTCTATTTTGGTCTGTAAGTTTCCTGAAGACTATATTGCCCACAGTCTTTGCAAATAGGAGGTCCTCAGAAATTAGGTACATAGTAAGAACTTAGGATTTATTAAATAAGTGTTATATTAAAAAATACTATCTCAAAACATCCATGTTTTCCCCCTTCTTGTTCAGTTCCAGTATTACAGTCCTATTTCTTTTTAAATTCAGACCTATAATATCATTATTATAAAGAAATCTTAGGGTGAAAACTCCCTTCACTTGTAGAGATCAAAAATTTGAATTCTTAGAGAGTTCCATAGGGTACAAATAGATAGAACTGACTTTCAGTCAGATATTAAAATAGTTCATTTGCCTTCAATTATCCAAGGCCTAAAATTTCTTGGGACACCCCCATACAATCTTAATGTGCCTCTTATTCAGTATAAGAATTTACGCAGCCTCTTCTCATCATAGTTTAAATGACTGAGCTGAGCTGATAATTATACATGTTAAGTGGGGTGCCATGAAATGTCAGTCATTCTTTTTTATTTTTTGATGAATATTATATTTTTCCAATTACATTTGAAAATTTTTCACATTCATCCATTTGCATGTTTCTTACACAATTTTATTCCACCCACCCTTCCCACTATCCCTCTCCTCAGTCTAATGAACTATGTACATGTACATTTTTGTTTAACATGTTTACATATGAGTTACTTTGTATATGATGAATTAGGCATAAAAAGTAAACATAGTGTACAGTCAGATTCTAAGGGTTTTTTAAGTGGTTGATTACTTTTCTCTGGATGTGGATGGCTTTGACTATAACAGGTTTCTCAGGGTTGTTCTAACTCTCTGAACTGCTGAGAGTAATTGCATCCATAATATCATATCAATTCAGAATGTTGTTATAAATGTGTACAATGTTCTCTTGGTTCTGCTTTCCTCATTGAGCATGGATTCATGTAATTCTTTCCATGCTTCTCTAGAAATTGACCATTTGTTGAATTTTTTCAGCCATTACTCAATTGATAGGTATCCCCTCAATTTCTAATTCTTAGTCAATAAAAAAAGAGCTGCTACAGGTATTTTAGAGCATGTGGTGTTTTTCCCATCTTTATGACTTCTTCTGGATATAGACCTGTAATTGGAATTTCTGGGTACAAGTGTTATTGTCAGTTTTTTGCTCTTTGGCCATAGTTCCATATTTCTTTCCAGAATGGTTGGATTAGTTCACAAATTCACTAAAAAGTGTATTAATGTCCCAATCCTCCCACAACCTCACCAACATTGATCATTTTCCCTTATTGTCACCTTAGACAATCTTATAGCTGTGAGATGATACTTCATAGTTGTTTTAAGCTGCATATCCCAATCATTATTGGGATGTGTTTTTTTTAATTTTATATGATTTTACATAGTTTTAATTTCTTCATGTGAAAACTTCCTGTTCATAACTTTTGTCATTTATGAATTAGGGAATGGATTCTAAGTTTATAATTTGTTTTTTGCAAGGCAAACGGGGTTAAGTGGCTTACCCAAGGCCACACAGCTAGGTAATTATTAAGTGCCTGAGACCAGATTTGAACCCAGGTACTCTTGACTCCAGGGCCGGTGCTTTATCCACTACACCATCTAGCCGCCCCATAAGCTTATCAATTTGATTCAATTCTCTCTACATTTTAGAAATGAGATCTTTATCAGAACCTCTAACTGTGAAAATTATTTCCTAGTTTTCTATTTTCCTTCTAATTTTGACAGCAATGCTTTTATTAGTGTAAAAGTTTTTTTTTAATTTAATATAGTCAAAATCATTCATTTTGCAATTTATAATGTACTCTATTTCTTGTTTTGTCATAAACTTTTCCCCTTTTCATAGATCTGACAGAGTATTTCTCAATCATTAATTGGTCTCTGGTATCACCCTTCATGTCTAAATCCTATACCCATTTTGACCTTATTTTGGTATAGACTGATACCAAAGATGTGGGTTTATGCCTAGTGTTAACAATATTATTTACCAGTTTTCCCAATTTTTTGTCAAAAAGTGAGTTTTTATCCTAGAAACTAATGTCTTTGGAAATTTCCATCAATAGATTACCATAGTCATTTACTCTGTTTCTTTTGTACCTATCCTAATCCTCTGACCTTTATTTTTTAACTACTATCAGGCAGTTTTTGAGGACTGTCACTATAAAGTATAGTTTTAGTAGAGATTATCTACCTTCATTTATATATTTTTAATCAGTTTTATTGATATTCTTGATATTTTCTTACTCCAGATTAATTTTGTTACTAATTTTTCTAGCTCTATAAAATAGTTATTTGGTATTTTGTTTGGTATGGCACTAAATAAATCATTTAATTTGGATAGAATTGTAATTTTTATTATATTAACTTGGCCTAATCATGAATTGAAGTTTTTTTAAGTTGCTTAAATCTGACTTTATTTATTTAGCTGATTGATTTATTTGAAAAGTGTTTTGTAATTATGTTCATAGGTTTCTGGGTTTGTATTTAGAGGTATATTACCAAGTATTTTGTGCTGTTTGCAGTTACTTTAAATTTCTTTCTATCTCTTGGACTTTCTTGTTCATGTATAGAAATGCTGATGATTTATGTATTTGTATATTTGCATATTTCTGTATTTAATTATTTAGGTTTAAGTGACATGCCCAAGGTCATATAGCTAAGCAAATTTGATATGTCTGTGACAAGACTTGAACTAAGGTCCTCCTGACTCCAGGGTCAGTGCTCTATTCACTGTATCACCTAGCTGCCCCAAAGCTGATGATTTACGTGAGTTTATTTTATATCTAAGTTTGTTCATTGTTTCAAGTAGTTTTTTTGGATGACTTTCTAGGGTTTTCTAAGTATGCCTTCATATCATCTTCAAAGAGTGAAATTTTGCTTCATCACTTCCAATTACTAATTATTATTTCTATTAATTTCTATTTCTTCACTTATTGCTAAAGCTATTTCTAATACTATATGGAATAGTAATGGGAATCCTTGTTTTACCTCTGATCTTATTGGAAATGCTCCTAGTTTATTCCTATTATATGTAATACTTGTTGATGGTTTTAGAGAGATACTGCTTATTATTTTAAAGAAAACTACATTTATTCTTATACACTAGTATTTTTTTGATAATAATGGGTGTCATATTTTTTCAAAGACTTCTTCAATATCTATTGATATAATCATATCATTTCTTTGGGTTTTCTTATTGATATATTCAATTATGTTGAATGTTTTTCTAATATTTAACCATCCCTGGTTACCTGGTATAAAACCAACTTTATTATAGTATATTATACTAGTAATAACTTCTTGAAATTCTCTTGCTAAAATTTTATTTAAGATTTTTGCATCAGACTTTTGGGACATAACCAAGATGGCAGCATGAAGCTGATATACTCCAGGAATTTTTCCCTAGCAAAGATAAATGATTTCTCTGAACTGACATTCAAGCTACAGATACTACCAAAAAAAAAAAGAGAAGAGCCAAAGAAGTTTTTGACAGTAAACATTGCAAAGGATCTTCAATGAAGGTCTGTCTCTTTGGGGGGAAAGGGGAAGTAAAGCCCAGGAAGCAGGAGAGCAGGGAAATCCAGTGGAAGGCTTTTAGTCACAGTACAATCCAGGTCCTGACAGTTTGACAACAGATGTCCTGGCAACTAGATAGCAAGTCAGCACACAGGTCCCCAACACCAAGCAAAATCTGAACCCTGGGTACACTGGGCCAAAAACTAACCACTGCTAATTCAGAACCTGGACAGAAAGAAGAAATAAACCTCTTCAAAGTGAAGACCTGGACTGCATAGGCAACATCTTGGCCAATGACAAGCCAAGGATCAGACCCCAACTCAACATAAAACATTTGGATCTGTATTCCCTATACCACAGAAGCAGAGCTAAAACAATAAAGATGAACAAAAAAATTAAAGGAGTAGTCATTATAGAAAACTACTTTGCAAAAAAAAGATGATAACAATGCCATGTCAGAAGAAGAAATCAGGGAAAAATCACTCACAGGGGAAGTCTCAAAACAGACTATGAATTGGTCTCAAATCCAAAAGCTCATTGAAGAGCTTAAAAAAGAGTTAAAAAAACCAAAGGTGAGAGGAAGAAGAAAAGAAATGGAAAAAAGAAATGAGAACCATGCAGGAAAATTATGCAAAATTGACCAGAGAATTCAGTATCTTTAAAAAAGAAACACAAAAGGTAATTGAAGAAAATAAAACCCAAAAAATTAGAATTAAGCAAATTGAAACCAATGAAACTATGAGATTACAAAATTCCATCAAACAAAATAAAAAGGTTGAAAAAAATTCCAGAAAACATAAAGTAACTTTTAGGAAAAACAACAACCTGGAAAAGATCCAAAGAGACAATCTATGAACCATTTAACTATCAGAAAGCCTAAATCAAAAAAAGAACCTAGAAAATATCATGTAGGAAATTATCAGGGAAAACTGCCCAAATCTGCTAGAACAAAAAGTCAATATAACCATTGAAAAAATACAGAGAACCCTTCAAAATAGACCCTAGAATAAAGCCTCCAAGGGCTGATATAGCCAAATTTTGGAACTCTCATATAAAGGACAAAATACTGCAAACCACAAAAAGGAAACAATTTAAATATAGAGGAAACATAATCACATTTACACAGTCCCTATCACTCACAACATTGAAGGACCAGAAGAACT
Source organism: Macrotis lagotis (assembly GCF_037893015.1). Taxonomy (NCBI): domain Eukaryota; kingdom Metazoa; phylum Chordata; class Mammalia; order Peramelemorphia; family Peramelidae; genus Macrotis; species Macrotis lagotis. Next base: position 601,671,676 of record NC_133658.1, on the reverse strand, counting down.
GGAATACCATATATCAAAGAGCAAAGGACATAGGATTACAAGCAAGATTTTACTACCCTGCAAAATTCAACATATTCTGTGAGAGGAAAAGATGAATGTTCAAAGAAATAGAATTTCCTGACAGGAAGACCAGAATTGAACAGAGAATTCAATCACCAAATACAGGATGCAGGGGATGCATACAAACATAAATGGAAAGGGGGAAGGAAAAAAACAAACAAATGTTAGTTAAGATCATTAAATTGTATACAGACCCAAAAATGAACATATAACATTTCCAACTGTTGAGAATTTAACTTCTCTTAGGATAATTAAGGGTCAAATATAATTGAAAATATTGAACTTAAAGGATATTGGTATAGTTGGGTCTTGTCTCTCCATTGAAGAGGTCCAAGATAACATCATTATGTTTGAGAAAAAAAACCCTGTTGAAAATCAGGGGTGTTAACTCTAAACCTAAGTGTTTCAATGTCCTTTGATCTACTTAAATTTTGTTATTCTGACAAAGATTAGCACTTTCCCTGAGGAGGGCATCATAAACTGGACAGTCCTGAGTCAGTGACTCCTATAATTCACAATCATTTGTAAAGTTCTCAATTGAGACCTTCAGAGCCTTCCACTACTTAGAGCCCTTTGAGATTCTTATAGTTAAAAAAAATCAGAGTTGGGTTTAATCTTACTTTATTTAACAATGGTAAAGTGGCCTGGGTGGGGTAAAGTGTGAGAGAAATTAGGCTTGGGGTGGGGAGAGTACAAATAGTTCTAAAAATTATTTGTCTTTGGATCATACTTTGGCTCATGAGGAAGATTGTGTGTCCTTGGAGGGTACTTGAAAAGGGAGTAAGGTAAAAAAATGATTAAAATTATAATTTGATCTAATTTAAAATAATGCTGCTTATCAAACAATCAATCTGTGATGATACTTTAATAACAATATGAGCTTATCAAGTAATCAAATGATCAAACTATTTTAAAAGTACTTGATTAATAGTACTTGAGTGATAAATAACACCAGATGAAGAGGCACAAATATTGATAATTTTAGAGGAAAAAAAGAGAGAGTGTGAACACTGGCTAAATTCTATTCAATAGATTTTTCCCAGAGAGGAAATAAGATACATTCCCACTTGGATTTAAAAACCTATCCTAATCTACAGGGAATGGGGGATGGGGAAGGGGAAAGACAAGGGAAGAAGGGACTGCTAAAAGGGAAGGCAAAAGTAAAAGTGAAAATAAAGTTAAATTTTAAAAGAAAAATAAAAAGGGGAAAGGGAGTAAAATTTTGGTGAAGAGGAATAAGAGGAAAGGAAAGAGAAAAACATGTAAGGAGAAAGATAGCATGGAGGGAAATACAGAATTAGTAATCCTAACTGTAAATGTGGATGGGATGAATCATCTCATAAAACAGAGGTGCATAGCAGAATGGATTAAAAACCAGAATCCTACAATATTTTGTTTACAAGAAACACATTTGAAGTAGAGAAAGATATATACAGGATAAATTTAAAAGGATGGAGCAAAATATATTATGCCTCAGCCGAAGTAAAAAAAAATTAGGGGTAGTGATCCTGATCTCAGATAAAATAAAAGTAAAAATCAATGTTATTAAAAGGAATAAGGAAGGAAAGTACATCTTGTTAAAAAAAAAGCACCATGAAGCTATATTATTACTAAACATGTATGCACCTAGTGGTATAGCATTCAAATTCCTAGAGGAAAAGTTGAGTGAATTACAAAGAGACATAGACAGCAAAACTTTAATAATAGGGGACCTCAACCTCCCTCTCTTAGAACTAGATAAATCTAACAACAAAATAAACAAAAAGGAAGTTAAGCAGGTGAATGAAATCTTAGAAAACATAGATATGAAAAATCTCTGGAGAAAACTTAATCGGAATAGAAAAGAATATACCTTTTTCTTGGCATTTTAAGGCACCTACACCAAAACTGATCATGTATGGGAGCACAAAAAACTTATAATCAAACGCAGAAAGGTAGAAATAATAAATAGATATTTATCAAACCATTATGCATTAAAAATTACATGCAATAAAAGTTACATGCAAAAATAGCCATGGAGAGATAAACTAAAAACTAATTGGAATCTAAATAGCTTAATCTTAAATAATGGGTTGATCAAAGAGCAAATAATAGAAATAATCAATAATTAAATCCAGGAAAACGATACTAATGAGATATCATAACAAAATTTATGTGACACAGCCAAGGCACTTTTGAGGGAAAACTATATTTCTAAATGCCTATATGAATAAAATAGAGAAAAAGGAGATTGGGAATGAAGCAAAACAGCTAGAAAAAGATCAAAGTGAAGATTCCCAATTAAATGACAAATTAGAAACTCTGAAAGGAGTTTCTGAAAGGGAGAGATTATCAAAATTGATAACAAGAGCACTATTGATCTCATAATTAAAATTGAGTTAGTTTTATGAAAAAGCCAATAAAATAGAAAAATCTGTTGTTAATATGATTTAAAAAAAGAAGATAACCAAATTACCAGTATCACAAACCAAAGGATGAACTAACCACCAATGAGGAGGAAATTAAAGAGATTATTCAGGGCTACTTTGCCAAGCTGTATGTCAATAAATTTGATAACCTGAGTGAAATGGATGAATATTTACAAAAATACAAACTGCCCAGATTAACAGAAGAGGAACTAAAATACTTAAATAATCTATTTCACAAAAAGAAATTGAAGAAACCATCAGTAAATTCCCTAAGACAAAGTCTCCAGACTTAGAAGGATTTACAAATGAAATTCTACCAAGCATTTAAGGAACAATTAATTCCTATTCTACATAAACTATTTAAAGAGAGGAAGGAGTCCTCCCAAATTCCTTTTATGACTCCAATCTGGTCCTGACACCTCACCAAGGAAGAATCAAATCAAAGAAAATTATAGATCAATCTCCTCAATGAATATTGATACAAAAATCTTAAGTAATTAGTAATGAGACTATGTTATTACTAGGATACTGCACCATGATCAAGTAGGTTTTATACCAGGTAGGCGAAGATGGTTCAATTTTAGAAAAATGGTCAACATAATTTTACATATCAAGAGCAAAACCACAGAAATCATATGATTATCTCAATAGATGCTGAAAAAGCCTTTGACAAAATATAACATATTTTACTATTGAAAACATTAAAAAATTTAGGGATAAATGGAGTTCTCTTTTAAAATAATAAATATTGTCTCTCTAAAAACATCAATGATTATTATATTTAATGGGAATAAACTTGGAGAAAATCCAATAAAATCATGGGTGATAGAAAGATGCCCATTATCACTATTACTATTCAATATAGTATTAGATATGCTAGCTTTAACAATAAAAGAAAAAGAAAATGAAGAATTGGCAATGAGAAAGCAAACTTTCATTCTTTGCAGATGATATGATGGTATATTTAAAGAACCTGATATAATCATCTAAAAAACTACTTGAAACAATGAACAAATTCAGCAAAGTATCAGGATATAAAATAAATCCACATAAACCATCACCATTTCTATTTATAAACAACAAAACCCAAGAGCAAGAGATAGAAAGAGAAGTTCCATTTAAAGTAACTAGAGACAACATTAAATACTTGGGAATCTACCTCCTAAGACAAACCCAGAAATTGTATGAACATAGTTATAAGGCACTTCTCACCCAAATAAAGTCAGACCTAAATAATTGGAAAAATGTCAATTGCTCATGATTAGGTCAAGCTACTATAATAAAAATGACAATTCTAGCCAAATTCAATTACTTATTCAGTGTCATATCAATCAAACTACCAAATAACTATTTTGTAGAGTTAGAACAAATAGTAACAAAATTCATCTGAAGCAATAAAAGGTCAAGAATAGCAAGGGAATTGATGAAAGAAATCTAAAAGTCTACCTATATCAGATCTAAAACTATACTATAAAATGACAGTCATGAAAACCACCTGGTTAAGAGATACCATAATAGAACAGTGGATTAGGATAGGTTCAAAAGGAACAGTGGTAATTGACTATAGTAATCTACTGTTTGAGAAACCCAAAGACATTAGCTTCTGGGATAAGAACTCACTATTTAACAAAAAATGTTGGGAAAATTGGAAAATATTATGATAAAAATTAGACACACAAAATGGGTACAGTATTTAGACATAAAGGCAACACTATAGATAAATTAATAAACCCAGAAATATTCTATTGATCAGATCTAGGGGAGAAATTTATGACCAAACAAGAAATAGAGTATGTTATAAATTACAAAATAAATGATTTCAACTATATTAAAATAAAAAGTTATTTGAACTAACAAAATGAATACTGCCAAAACCAGAAGAAAAGCAGAAAGCTGGGAAAACAATCTTCACAACTAAGAGTTCTGATAAAGGTCTCATTTCTAAAATATATGCAGAATTGTATCAACTTTAGAAGGTTACAAGTTATTCCCCAATTGATAAATGGTCAAAGTCAATGAACAGACAATTAGATCAATGTTGTTTTTGCCTTCAATTTAATCTCTTCTTTGATTTTCATAATTCATAATTTGGTATTTAATTGGGGATCTTTAATTTGTTCTTTTCTTAGTTTTTTTAGTTACATACTCAAGTCTTTGATCTCCTCTTTCTCAATTTTATTCATATAACATTTAGAGATATTAAAGTTTCCTCTAAAATTTGCATTGGCTGCAAAACATAAATTTTCATATTATGTCTCATTGTTTTCATTTTTTTGGATGAAGTGACTGATTATTTCTATAATTTGCTGACTGATCCATTCATTCTTCAAAATTTCATTTCCAGTTAATTTTTGGTTTATCTTTCCATGGCCTTTTATTACATGTAATTTTTATTGCATCATGATCTGAAAAAACATGCATTTATTTCTCCCTCTCTGCATTTGATTTATTCCCTAGTACACAGTCACTTTTGATAAATGTACTGCAGAGGAAAAAGGTGTATTCTTTTCTATTCCTGTTCAGTTTTCTCCAGAGGTCTATACCATATCAAAGTTATCTAAGATTTTAGTTAGGTGGTGCAATGGATAAAGAATTGAACTCAGAGTCAAGAGGAAGGAAGTTTGAATCCCAGCCATAGACACTTGCCATTTTCTAGCTTAGTGACCCTAGTCAAGTCACTTATCCTCGATTGCCTCACATCCAAGGTCATCTCCATTTGTCATGATTAATATCAGGCTATTGGACTCAAATGACTCTGGAAGAGAAAGTAAAGCTGGTGACTTTGTGTAGCCCCTGCCCCACTCACTCAAATTCAAACCTAGTGTGCCTGTCATAGAATCACCTCTTATTGTCTTCTTCCAGAATGGACAAACAGTATTTTAATCAACCTCTTTACTTCTTTAGTTTGTGGTTAGATTTATTTAATAGAGAGAGAGAGAAAGGCTGAGGTCCCCCATTATTAAAGTTCATGTCTCCTTGTAATTCATTCAACTTCTCCACCAAGAATGCTATACCACTTGGTGTATATATATATATATGTTTAATAATGATATAACCTCATTGTCTTTGGTGCCTTTTAAGAAGATGTAATTTTTTTTCCTTATCACTTTTAATGAGATCAGTTTTTGCTTTTGCTTTTTCTGAGATCAGAATAACTACCCTGATTTTTTTTTACTTCGGCTGAAACACAATATATTTTGCTCCAGGATTTACCTTTCACATATATATATGTATATATATATATATATATATATATATATATATATATATATATATATATATATATGCTTCAATTTTGTTTCTTATAAACAACATATTGTAGGATTCTGTTTTTTTAATCCATTCTGCTTTCCACTTTCATTTTATGGGAGAGTTCATCTTATTGACATTCACAGTTAAAATTACTAACTCTCTATTTCTTTCCATAATGTCTTTTTTTGCTTATACTTTTCTCTTTCATTTCTCTTTATTTCTCCTCACCAATGTTTTGCTTCCTTTCCCCCTTATCTTTGCTTTAAAATTTTAACTTTAATTTTATTTTCAGGCAGCTAGGTGGCATAGTGGATAGAGCACCTGCACTAGAGTCAGGACTACCTGAGTTCCAATCTGGCCTCAGACACTTAATAATTACCTAGCTGTGTGGCCTTGGACAAGCCACTTAACCCCATTGCCTTGCAAAAAACAACTAAAAAAAATTACTTTCACTTTTACCTTCACCTTCCTTTTTTATAAGTCCCTTTCTTTCCCTGCATATTTCTCTGTAGGGTAGGATAGATTTTTTTTAACTAAATTGGGAACATATATTATTCCCTCTTTGGGCCAAATTTGTTGAGAGTAGGATTTACTCAGTGTTCACATGATTCCTTCTTTGCCTCTACTGTAATAGATATTTGTGTCTCTCCACATGATGTTATTTATCCATTAATGCCTAGTCTTTTTATCTTTTCATTGTTTTAACCCTGTCTTGTACTTACAACCCCTTTGTCAAAATATATTCCTTTAGAAGTACTGTTCTCAAAGGTTGACTGATTGATTCCTTGATTGAGTAACTCAAAAGTCATTAAGTATACTCCTTTCTTCTTGTCTTATTAGAAATGCACTTCTCAAAGTGCATAAATCACATCATATTACAATCACTTTATACCTTATCCCATTTTCAAGTACCCTCTATGGATTTCCAATCCTTATGAATCAAGCATCATTCAAAGTCAAATCATTTCATAAACCATTTACTACCCACACTTCCAAGCAATGTAGCCAATGTTCCAAGAATAGAAAAATCCCTTCATGATGTTTTCATATCCATCCAATCTAAGTATACTCTCCCTCCTCTATAGTACTTCTACCATAGGCCTACACCCCTTCCCGACCAAAATATTGGTAAACTCTCTTCCTCTGTCCCTTCAGCAACTCAACTATGTTACTAAAGTTATCATTAACTAAGGTACAGATTAAATGAAGATCACTTGCTATTCTATTTAAGTCCAACCCTTCAAAGTATGCTACCAGGATACTCTAAGAAGTTTATTTATCTATTTATTAGGTTTTTAAAAAGGCAATGGGGTTAAGTGACTTGCTCAAGGCTACACAGCTAAGAAAGTATTAGGTGCCTGAGGCAGAATTTGAACTCAATTCCTCCTGACTCCAAGGTCAGTGCTCTATCCACAGCACCTCTTAGCTACTCCCTCTTGAGAACTTTAAATTGATTGTAAGGCATAGAAGATAATGGTACAGGACCACCCAGCATAGGGTGCCCTCATCAGAGAAAGTACTGAGATCTTTGAGTAAGATAGAATTAAAGTAGCTCAAAGTAAACATGAGATACATAAGCTTAGAGTTCAGTGTTAACCTGAACTATTTGTGCCCAACCTTTGGTAGACCATTCTGAGCTCATATTGATCTGATCAGCCACAGTCAGACACAGTGTAATTTATCTTAAATATAGTGATGTCATTTTGGTCTTCAATAATGAAGAACAAGGATATAACCATATCCTCTGAGTACAGTCCTTTGAACTATATTCATTCCTTTAACTATTTGATAGAAATGCAATTCTTAAGAATTATGTATTATCTTCCCTTGTAAGGATGTATACAATTTAATGTTCTTGGAAGTCCACTATGTCATTGAACATCCATCTTTTTCCTTACAGAATATGCTGGATTTTGCAGGGTAGTAAATTCTTAGTTGTAATCCAAGGTCTTTTGCCCTCCAAAAAAATCACATTCCAGGTCCTCTGATCCTTTAATGTTGAAGCTGATATGTCCTGAATAATTCTGATTGTGCTTCCTTTGTATTTAAATTGCTTGTAGTATTTTCCCCTTTATTTGAAAATTCTGGAATTTGGCTATGATAGCCCTTGGAGTTTTTATCCTGGGGTCTCTTTCTGGAGGTTCTCGGTGTATTTTTTCTATTTTTATCTTCTTGATCTGGTATATTAAGACAATTTTCCATGAAAATTTCTTAAAATGTTATTTTCCAGGCTCTTTTGTTTTGATCTAGGCTTCCTTATAGATCACTGATTCATAAATTACCCCTCTTGTATCTTTTTTCAGGTCATTTGTTTTTCCTAAAAAGTACTTTACATTTTATGCAATTTTTTTCAATCTTTTGATTTTGTTCGATGGAATCTTGATGATTCTTATATTAATTAGCTTCTGTTTGTCCAATTTTAACTTTTAGAATTTTATTATCTTGAGTTGAATTTTGTCTTTTCTGTTTCCAATTAAAAATTTACTTTTTTAGTGAGTTGTTTTCCTTTTCTAGTTGGTTAATTTTACTTTTTGGTGAGCTGTATTCCCTTTTCAATTTCTTGATTTAACTTTTGAATGAGTTGAATTCCTTTTCCAATTGTTCAATTTGACCTTTAGTTAAGATACACCCCTTTTCCAGTTGGTCAATTTTATTTTACTTTATTTTTTGATGAGTTGCATTCTTTTTCCAGATGATTATTTTTATTTTCAAAGAAGTTGATTTCTTTGATCAACTTTTCATAATTTTCCTGAATGGTTTTGCATTTTTTTCATTTGTCTTCTTTTCTTCTTTTGTTTTAAAATATTTTTTAAGTTCTTCCATGAGGTTTTTGGATTTGAGTCCAATTCATAAATTCATTTTGAGACTTCCCATGTAGGTAAATTATCATTGCTTTCTTCTTCTGAGATGATATTTTTGTCATCTCTTTCTGAATTTTAGCATTCTATGGTTAGTGCTATTTGGGGGGAGGGAGTGGCTCATTTTGATTGTTAAGTTCTGCTCCAGAGGTATAGGGATATAGTCCAGAGTCTTTTGTGTTGGCATTGGGGTCTGATCCCTGGTTTTTCACTTGCCAAGATATTGCCTATGCAGCTCAGGCATTGCCTATATACAGAGGTTTGTTTCCTCCTTTATGTCAGGCTCTGCCTATGTAGTGGTTTGTTCCAATCCAGTCCTGTCTATTGCCTCAATATTCTGAGGGTTCAGACTTTGTCTGATGATGGGATCCACTGTGTTGACCTGCTATCTTACTTCTGGCACCTGGAATCCACTGTGGCTTGATGACTCACTATTTTCCCACTCTCCAGCCTAGTTGGGTTTTACTTCTCCTTTTCCCTGGAAGAGACAGATCTTCGCAAGATCCTCTATGGTGTCTACAGTTGAACACTTGTTTTCATCTTTTTTATCTTTTTGTGGCATCTGTAGCTTAATGACTGTGTAGAGGCTTCAATTAATCTTGTGTAAAGAAAAGCTGTGGGAGCATGACTCTGTCCCAGAAGTCTATGTCAGCCATTCTTAGGGTCACAAGTCTGTTATCTGAGACAAAGTTTTATCATTTGCTGACTATGAAGCTTATAAAAAATCTGTGAATCTGAGTAACACATTCAGTAAAATGTGCTAGATTAGATTAGACAACCTCTAGAGTCTTTTCCTACTCTAACTTCGTACAATTAAAAAGTATTAAGGGCCGATAAAAATTGACTGTGGAAGAGTGCTAGATTTGGAGACTAATGATCTGGGTTCAAATACTGTCAATAACATTTATTGGTTCTTCATTAATGGGTAAATAATTTAACTCTGAAATTCAGCATTTTGTGCATGTGGTTGTCATTCATATATTCAGTATATCTATGTGCTACCAAGCAACATTAGGCAATTAAAAATAATCACTTTATTTTTAGCTCCCTCACAAAGGTTTTTCAAAGAAATGACTATTTTCTCTCAGCTATGACCTTTTGCATGTAATATCCCTTTATTCTTACTTGTCAAAAGGTTGTTTTAAATTTTCTTAAAAGTTCCCAAAACTCAAAACCCCATGCCTCCTTGGTTAAAGAAACTACTCTCCTTCTTCCTGATCTAGCTTTTAGGTAGAAAAAATATTTGATTTCACAAAATTGTTTCAAAACAGATGGATGAGAAAACTCTAGTATTCACTCTCATTTACCCATTCATATAACCTCAGACCTTAGTATACCGATCTAAGTTACATTTCATTCTATCCTATTCCCAAAGTATAGTGAGGAGATGGTGAATACCATCAGAATATTGTAAAGGCTACTTGGTTCCCATTTTAGTAAATATAAGTGGTAATCAAGTTTTTGTTTAAAGACTTCCAGGACAAATAAACCCATTGTCTCATGAGGCTACCCATTTGTTTTATTGAGTATTCTAATAAAGTTCTCCTTTGCATTGAGGCTAAATTTACCTCTTTGACATTTCTCTCTTTCCCCTAAGTCTGTCCTAGGAAGATTATGTGGGGAGAAATTCATGAATACTCAATTCAGAATGCCATCTATAAAGAAATCCCCTTGAGAAAGGACTTCATCTTCTCCAAGATGCTGCTAATTTCCTTTTTGTTATTCCCTGATTAAAACCTTCAGGAATCAAGCAGTCCAAGGTTCTAGATATTGACTTTACAGAGCAATGTGATTTTTCAAAGGCTAATAAGGTTGAACTCTCTGTCATCTATTTCTAATCTGTGGGTTTACTCTTGGCTCTGCTCTCATGTTCTGCCACATTTAATTTACTCCTCTGCTGCTTCAGATGACACAGATGATTTTCAAAGTCAAGGGGGTATGAGGGAGAGGGGTAGATGCAGCTAATAAATGAGGTTCTCCCAGTCTGGTTTGTATTTGACCTTTATCTTTCACATAACCTGTATAAATTCAACCTAGTCAATGAACTCAGATGGATGAGTATGGTCCTGGGACCAATGAAATTTGGTGAGCAAATTCCAATAGAAGAGAAAATTGATAGGATGGTAAAGCAGTCATAGACCAGGCCAGCAATTTATCTATCTCTGGGATCTGATCTGGGTTATGGCTATAAATGGGGATGAATGGTTGACTATATCATGTGCTAGAGTATGATTAGGCAATTAAAGGATCTTGTGCTCTATGGAGTAGTGAGAGTGCTAAGTCTTCAGGCATCCAGGGAAGTATCTGGGTGAGTACTTTGGCATTACTATAAGGGGAGCAAAAGAAAAGAAGGGGGTATGAAATTTTACCTGATAGGTGAAAACGCTTTCTCTCTTCTGGGTGACTAAAATCCATATCTTCTCCCTCCATTAGGCCCATTAAAGCTGATCATCATGATCTTCAGTTCCTGAGACATTTCCCAAAAAGGCAAAGATTCTTTTGAAGTTAAATGCATATTCAGAGAGGGTTGATTGATTGTCTCAGAGTATTTTCTGAATCAATTCAATTTTATTAAGAGGAAGCAAGGTATAGGGAAAAGACCACTGACTGTGTAGTCAAAGGACCTGGGTTTAAATCTTGTTTCTGCTGCTTAGCACTGTTATGAATCTGATCCTAACAAGTTATCACCCTCAGCTGCAGAACCTATCTGTAAAATGAGGAGGTTGGGTTAGAAGGCTTATAGGGTATCTAAATCTATGATCTTGTGATTTAATAGAGTATCTTGAATCAGTAGCTTTTTATAAGCAGAAAAATATAAGGCCACAAATAACATGTTATATATTAGAAAGTTTACTAAGTAGTTTTATTTTCCTCACAATAACCCCATCAGGAACAAATAGAATTCCCATTTTACTGAGAAGCAAAATGAGTCTAAGAGAGATTTTCAGCTTGTTTGGAAGTGATGTGGTCAAAGTCAAGGGTTGAAATTGGTTTCCTCACTTTAAATCTAGTGCTCTTTTCTTTTACTGTGATGCTTTTTCTTTCTTATTAAATGTTTCCATTAGTTAACTGCATGAGTTGTGCTTCTGTTTGTATGGAAAATGTGGAAGTTACAAGAATGGACACAAGTATTCACAGATCACAAGTCAGGCAATTTATTACTGATAGACATGTAAACTCAAGGTCCCCTAACCCTTCATTCCCAAAGGCAAGCATATGTCATGATGTATACCCTGCTGAAGAGCCCATAATTCTGAATCTCAGTCTCATATCTGTTTGCAGTTGCAGATAACATTCACAGGGACCATGTGGGAGGCAGGTAAATGGTATAGAGGATAGAGCCTTGGGTTTGGAATCATGAAGTCTCCTCTTCATGAGTTCAAATTTGACCTCTGGCATTTACTAAGTATGTGACCACTTAATCCTGTTTGCCTCAGCTCCAGATTTCTAAAATGAAGGAAATGGCAAGCCCCTTTATTATCTCTGTTGAGAAGATCCCAAAATGGAGCCATGAAGAGTTGGACATGACTGAACAAGAAAAAAGTTCAAGGAAGACATTTGAAATAATTCAACTAAGGCTTCTCATTTTAATTATAGGAAACTAAGATCCCAACAATTTCAATAACTTGTTAAGTACCAGAGCTGTGATTCCAGTCCAAATCTTAAAAACCAATGAGCTTTTCACTGTTTGCAGCAACATGAGACACTTTTAATGGAGTGGACTTGAAAGGCAAATCAGACTCAGAAAAAGAGCAATGTGAACTCCTTTAGGGCTGGGATATTTTTTTTTAACTTTCTATCCTCAAGTACCTGGCACAGTCCCTGAAACACAAGATGCACAGTCTGATAGAGAGTAGATGATTAAAAAATATTTGATTGATTGATTGACTAAGCTTTTAATAAGTGCATGTTGATTAATTGATTGATTCAGTTTTTCAACTCCCAGCATGCTTAGCTCAGTGCAATGTGTTATCCTGAAATTCTCACTGAAAATTTACTCAATGAATAAACATTAAGTAACAACCTCATTCTGTCCAGATTGGTTAATATACTATTTGTAAGTCTTTTTCTCTGAGTCTGACTTGTGTTTCAAGTTCATTCCCTTAAAAGCACCTCATGTTACTGCAATCAATTAAAACATTAAAAAAGAAAAGAAAAAATAGTCTTCTCTTATTCACTCACTCAATTGCTCTTTCTTTTTTGGCCAGAAGAGAATTAGTTAAGGCTAAAGATGTATGACTCAACTAATTATTATTTGCTCTACAGTTTCCCCAATAATATCCACCTACCATAGGTCTCTCAGTGCCTGCACAGAAGTAGATGTGATTGAAAGGAATTAGCTTTTATTACACTCGATTAAATAGAGCAGGTTTGAAAGGGTAATTGAAGTCCAGGAAAGGCAGAAATGTTTGAATATACCATCCTGCGCTTTTTCCCCTCCTGAGATTATCCAATAAAATGTGTTTTTCTTTAGTACAATAACAGGGAATTGGCATGTTGGCAGCATCTATCAGGGTTATCCTCTAGCTTTGCACCCAAAGGGCCAGAACCCTATGGAGAGCAATAATTAAGGTCCTCAGGAAGGAGCTGGCTGGCAAAAGCCACAATAGGAATTATGGAGACCTGTAATTCTGGAGGCTGCCAAAATGAACTGTGATTTTATTTAAATATGCTGAATTACCCTAACAAGCAGTTTTTCAATTTCAACAACATTCCACATTTTATCATCTTAACTCCATCCAAGGTATTGCATTCTGCCTTGGGAATGAAATATTAGAATAGATGCACCATTCAAGTTAGTCTCCATTCAACCCCAAACTTTAATAGAAATAACCTGTCGGCTTTGATTGAGTGTGATATCACTATAGAAGCCTTGAATTTAAACTGGGGGAGAAGGAAAATTGCATGGTATGTGAAGCTCTAGATTTGACTAAAATGGAATTTTCACTTCAGTTCTATCTGACTGTCAAAAGGCCACTTCTAATATTCTCACAAAACAATTTACCTTCACAGCAAAACAAACAAATAAATAAATAAAGCCTGAAAGTCCTCCCTGCAATTATCTTCTTTTCAGAGTTTCAAATACTATCTTATATTGTTTTTTCAATGATTGGAAATGGGTAAGATGCACTTGAATTTCTTATTAGGCATTGCAATCTTGTGTTATTAAACACATTCATTTTGCTAGGATTTTAAATCTTTTAAAAGAAAAAAAATTTAAAAGAGGAAAGCATAAACAAACTGTAAGATTTCAAAATTAAAATTCACTGAGAACTTGGAGAAAAAAATTCAAAAAGAAACAGTGTGTTCTAGATAACAGATTTCAAGAAATCATCTCTGTGTATAATTTCTAAGACTTGCTAAGTAATCCTGCCTATCCACAGTTGTGTCTGTTTTGCCAAGCACCCATAGTGTTTCACAGGTTCAGTAAGTGTGCTAAGATTAGAGCTGGAAGACCTGAAAGGAAATACTATTTTCGTCACAGAGATAAGTGTGTGACAAATGTTCTAAAAAGATGGAACTCTATGAATGGAAGAAATCTGGAGGGTGTAACCTGGAGAAATGAAGCTGTTCAATTCACTCTCTTTTTTTCCCCTTTAACTTGGAAACCATTACTATTCTCTGGGACTAGACATTTATTTTCTCCATGTGCATTAAAGAAGTTCATGCAGATAGGGTGAAAGGATCAGTCAAGAGATCAAAAAGCATTTATTAAGCTCCTTAACTATGTTAGAAATAGGAAATAAGCACCAGAGTAGTTCAGTTCAAAGTTGGGATGATGAAGGTAAAGCTGGGGGTAAAAATAAAGAAAGATCTGAGGGCAGATAGGTGGCACAGTGGATAGAACCCTAGCCCTTCAGTCAGGAGGACCTGAGTTCAAATGTGACTTTAGACATTTAATAATTACCTAGCTGTATGACTTTGGGCAAGTCATTTAAACGAGAGAGAGAGAGAGAGAGAGAGAGAGAGAGAGAGAGAGAGAGAGAGAGATCTGTTTATTGTAGTAGATTCTATTTGTACTGAGGGAAAAAAAGTAAAATCCATTTCCAAATAGAAGGAATTTAGTGCAGCTAATTTTCACTAATAATTCAGTAGTAAATAGTCTGTGAGAAATGTAGCATTTCTACCCAACTAGACTTGCTTTACTCTAGACATTTTAACCTATTTTCCATATGCTAATAATTTGATTTCATTTTTTTAGTAATAAAGCAGATGTTCATAGAATCCACGAACTGGACAATATTTTAGAGAACCAGGTTGTAAATTGTACAATCTTAGGAATCTAAACTGGATGAAATAATAGTGATTGGGAGATGGTTAATCTTTTGATCTGAGGCCAAAATTTAGCTTCAAAGGCCCATTTTGTTGCTTGTTACCTATATGATTTTGACATTTACACCTTTTGAGTCTACATTTTCTCATCTGTAAAATAAGGAGGTTGGATTATATGTGCCCTTCAGTTCTAGAGTTAAGATTGTATTGCATGGTCCTAGGACCACTCTTCCAGGTGTTAGAGAATGTAGTCCCTCAATAGCTCCAAAATAGCCTTTCCTAAAATGACAGTTATTCCTTCCATATTGAAAGAGTTAAGGGTATGTTGCCCCTGTGATTTGGAAAATCTGTGTATACATTTTTATTGGCCTTCCATTTGTATCAGGGAAATCTAATTTTTTTCTTTTTTCCTTTTTCTTTTAAGAGGTATTTATAGTACCTTAATATAAAAGTGGAGTTAAATATTTGGTCATAGGCTCTGTGTTTCCTGCTGGGTTTTGTGTATCCTCTGTGACTTCCACAAAACTGCCCCCCCCTCCAAATTCCCATCTAATTTTTTATGCCAACCTATGATAAATCAAAACGGCAATGGGCAAAGTCATAATGTAGAAGGGATACCTATAGTCATAAAAAATTAGAATATTCAGTCAGTGTGTAAACATATATTATCTGATATATATATATATATATATATATATATATATATATATATTCCAGTCATTGTACTAAATCCTGGAGATACAAATATAGGAAAGACAAATAGCCTTTTCAGAAACTTAAAATCTATTGGGGAAAAACAACATACAAAAAGAGGGTGAAAAGTGATGAATGATGAATACATCCTAAGAAGAGTATATATGCAGAAACAGACAAAAGAGAAAGTGAAGCAAAGTACAAGGAGGCAAGGACTGCATCTGTGATTTCATTGGTGCGGAGAAATACAGGCAAAAGGAAAGGCCCCTCTACTATCCATCGTCATCTTCAATGCAACTTATAGTCTTAGAGTTTAAGAAAAGTGACACTGAATGAGATGAGTTATCTGCCTTTCCCTGGGAAGGGGGATCTGATCTATAACTGAATTCTCCTATAAGAGCTATCATCTCCTCAAGATCAGAGACTGACTTGTCCTAAGTTTATTCTTAGTGAAATACTCAGAACAAAGTAAGGATTTATTTTTTTCAATTCATTTGTTAATTCAACAAAAACTTTCTGAAAACGTATTTTTATGTCTATCCCTGTAACAGAAACTATGAGGCATCAAGAAGAGAGCAGCAAAATCTCTGTCCTCAAATAGTTTAGACTCTAGTGGATCAAACAAAAAAAAATGAAGAAAAGCTATAAAGGTGAAAGTAGCATGGTTTTCGGGGTGGGGGGAAGGATGAAGTAGATGCTTTGTCTTAACAAACAGTAGGAAATAGTTGGATGAGGTCTTCAAGGAACTTCAAAGTCAGGGAAGAATTCAAGATTAATGTCAAAAGTGATGAAGGGAATGATATTAGGAAAGCTCAGAGCTATTTTCACTTTCTGCTTACATCCTTGACTTAGAAGACCCCATCACATCAAAATTAATTATGTTCAAAAATTAAACTATTTTTGTCATTCATTCTACATTCCTTCACTATCACTCACTTAAAACGATTCTGAGTCATTTTTCTCCTACTGTTGAATTCACTAGTTTTGTTAAAGTTGTGTTCAGACTTCTGAGTTATATTTGACTCTCTGTAACCTAGTTTGGGGGTCTTTTTTGTTATTTTCATTTATTTTTCAGTCATGAAATTCTTCATGATTCCATTTTTGAGGCTTTCTTGGCAGAGAGCCTGGAGTGGTTTGCCATTTCCTTTTCCAGTCTATTTTACAGATGAAGAAACTAAGACAAATAGGGTTAAGTGACTTGTTTGGGATCACATTAATGAAAAAATGTCTGAGACTAGATTTGAACTCATGAAATTGAGTCTTCCTGACTCTAGGTTGTATTCTATCCGTTGCAACACCTAGCTGCTCTCAAGGAAATTTACAGACCATGTAATTCAGGAATTCTTAATCAGTTGTCTTTAGATTCTCAAGTAGCAGGCAGATAGATTTCAGGGGTTGGGGTCCATAAATTGAGATGAAAAAAATATATCTTTAATTAAAATTTATCTTTTCCTTTAATTATGAATATAGGTAACAAAACATTACTCTAAGAAGATATCCATGGGTTTCACCAGTGTGCCAAAGGGGACCATGATACAAAAAGATTAGATCTTGATCTAATATAGCTTCCTCATTTTACAGGTAGCATCTAGCTCTACCCCCTTATATATGGGAACAATGATAGGTTTGAATTACACTTTAAGTTAGAAGCCATTCAAATTTATAAATCACCAGCCTAACTGAAGTTTATTTTTACCAATCAACCAGAGGACATAAAGATGTATTTTTTTCCCATCTAAATTCATGGACTCCCAACCCCTGAAATCTATCTCCATGCTACTTGAGAATCTAAAGACAACTGATTAAGAAAAATACAATTAATCAAATAAAATAGCAAATGAAGTGACAAGAAAAGATCACTCCTGTGAATAGAGTTTACAACATTTCCTAGGTTGTTATACTAGTAGTAGAGTATCATACATGTTAAGAGAACATGTGGAACCACATGTCCAATACACAGGGAATATACACACATAAGGAGTATATATCTAGGTCTAGATCTAGATATAATATGTCAAATTAATCTATTTGAAGGGGGGAGAAAAGCAGGTTGAACCCATGTGGATAAGATAAATGTGTGGATAGGGACATATGTGGCCAAGATTGATGGCCAGTGTATCTAGTATGTCTCATGGCAGAGTCACTGACAGTCCCTGATGTCATCACACAACTCTGCTGTTCTTCTAGCTATCATATAAGCACCCCATCTTCACTCTGTGCTAGACATGATGCCAGCTTTTCTACTGTTCTCTCTGGTCTCCTAGATCCTGAGCTGCTCTCCCTTAATGTATGGTGGGTAAAAAAGGGGTGGGAAGAGGGTTTCATCTATTCTAGTTGGTCTCTCCAGAGGTTTCAGCTGTCATCAGATTGAATGCAGTTGCTATTGAGTCTCTTCCTAACAAGTGATAGCTAAAGCTCTTTAAATATAAGCAGTGGGACCCAGTGAAAGCTCCCAGGCTAGAATTAAGCTTATTATCTGGAGAGGTTTCTCCTTTACTTAACCACAGAAAAATACCTGACTTACCTGCTATTGTTACACTTCTCATAATCACTATGTTCTTCTAAAGCCCAGCTTTGAGGGTCTAAAGAAATATGTTATAATAAAATACAATCTGTGCAGAGACAAGTGTGATGAGGCCCATCCCCTCCCTGGTTGGCCTACCAATAACCCTAAGGACAAGGGGAAAGAAGGGCTCAAGGAAACTCAGGACCAACAATTTCTGTCCCTGTTTCATACTGCTGCTTTTTATACCTGTTAACAAAAAATGCTGACTTTGAGGTTGCATTACAAATCAGTAAAATGATAGTTTTCTCTTTATATGCAGAAGAGAAAACTGTGGTCCAGAGAAATGAAATGACTTGCTTAAAATCAAGTAACTAAATTGAACTGTTTACCTGATTCTCATGCATTGCAGTGTAATTTTTACTTCATTTTGCTAACATTCACATATTGTGTGAATAAATTTGAGAGCAGGTTTTGATAGTGAAATCAGAATGAAGAGAGCATAAGGACCTTGAATGCCTGGAAGGGGATAATATAATAGACAGGACTGTTTAAGGAAATGGGCATCTGATGGAGGAGGCTAAGGGGAGCAAAAACAGAATGGCAAAGTTCATGATTTTATCATGGGATGTACATGACTAATACCTATATTTTTTGATAGAAAGTATTCATGAAAAGTAGTGAGTATATAATTTCAAGATTTGGATCTTCTTTGAGTCACAATATAAATGTCAGAAACAATCCTAGCCTCAATAAATCATATCTACTGCAGTACTTAATTATAACACAGTTCGAACTAATCAGTCACTTAAACCCAGAAATATTAAGGGAGAAAATTGGCCAATTTCTCTTGATTGACAGCACTGTTTTTCCATCATGGGGGACCACCAGCCCTGAGAAATAGATTTTTTTACATTCTATTCTTTATCTTTGCCAGTGAAAAATAAATAGGTGAGAGAAAATTTAATTCACATGATTGATGCATTTTTTCTTGGAAATCTTTGTCAGAAATAGGTTAATTTTTACATAGGTATCTATCTAAGATTTCTTTTAGATGGTTTTATAATTATATCTTCTTACCTTCTAGGAAATACACACAATTATTCTAAGGGAAATGACATCATTTTCCCTTTTACAATCAGAGATAATACTTGGAATTGAATTTTTCCTGCCTTCCCTCTCCAAAAGCTTGATATCGAAACTCTATACCATGCTCACTCTCACCACCACAATTTTTTTTCTTTGGTTTTTGTCTACTCAGGTTGATTGAAAATCTTTCAGGGCAGGATTTACATGATTTTCTTGGTAGTTTGGAACAAGGTGATATACATTCACAAAAAGATATGACTAAAATCAGGTTCTTTCCTGAGGGGAAAAAGAAGGCAGTGAGGTAGCTGAGGGAATGCTGTGGACCTGGGGAAATATTTAGAATATAGAATATAGAATTTTTGTTGTTCATGTTACAGTCCCCATGATCCCACTGTTTTTTCCCCAGAAAATATATTCTAATGATTTTACACTTCCTTCTCCAGTTCATTTTATCAATGAGAAACAAAAGTAAACAAAATTAAGTGATTTGCCCAAGGTGACCCAGCTAGTAAATGTCTGAGGTCAGATTTGAACTCATGAGTTTCTGACTACAGGTCCAACACTACATCCATTGCTCCACCTAGCTACCCTAATCCAGTTTCACCTAATTCAGATTTCTCAAATCTCAGAGTTTTACTGAGGACTAAACTCAGTCTCTTTAATCATATAGAAGGAAAAAGACAGCAAAGTTCTCCATGAGGAGTGAAATGAACGAGAAAATGTTCCAAGAGGAAAATATGTTCCACATATATGTATTGGCTTGTAGAATATCAAATTGAAAGGAAAAGAGCCATAAGGATATAAATCTATGGAGCAGATGGTTCATATTGTACATTCATTGGAAACAACCTTGAATAGATTGTGGAGTACCTTAAAAGTCATTCAGAATTGTTTAGATTTTCTCCTGAAAGCAAAGGAATCCATTAAAGTTACATGAACAAAGACAGTGGCCTGATGAGGCTATATCTTTGGAAATTTCATTTAAGGCTAGCATAGAACATAGGTTGTAATAAAGTAGAGACTGGAGATAAGGAGTCAAGATCTGCAGAAGTGATATATACCTAGATTAAAGTGGTAGTAGAGGAAATGAAAAAAGGCTTCTATGAGAACTAGTTAAAGGAAGAAACAATGGAACTTAGTAAGGGCTAGATGGTACAGTAGATGGAGAGGCACACATGGAGTCAGGAAAATCTGAGTTCAAATCCAAACTCAGACATTTATTAGTAGTATTTTCCTGGGCAAATCACTTATCCCCATAGACCTCAGTTTCTTCATCTGTAAAATAAGTGAGGGAAGGAAATGGCAAACAACTACAAACTCTGCTTAAACAAACCTCAAATGGAATTTTTAAAAAATTTCATGCAACTGAAAATGAATGAAAAATAATAAAAAGAGGATTACTTCAAACCTTTGAGAATAACTTAGTCACCTAAAGGAATTTTGATTTTACCAGGGAGTAAAAACATATAAAGAGAATAAAATCTGCTGGAAGAATTGAATAATTAATAGATTTATATAAACTAGAGCACTTTGGCATCAAAAACTTAGGAGTCTTTCCCTATAATTTGTAGTTAAATAAAAATAGCTATGAGTTCATGTGATTTTTTCTTTTTAAGATATTACAATTCTCTCAAGCTTAAAAACACATTATTTTAATGTTATAATTATATTTAAATTATTCTATTTTAATTTTAGAAAACAAAGATTTATATAGCTATATTAAAAACTGTAGAAAATTTAAAAGTTAAATTGATTGGAAATTGAATGACATTATAACAAATAGAAGATCAAGGAGAAGAAATATGAGAAAAGGTATTGATCATTAAGTCATCTTGAAAATCTATGCCAGGGTAGTGAGGTGGCACAGTGAAAAGAGCACCAGACCTGAATTCAAATCCACTCTCAGACATATAATAATTACCTAGCTGTGTGACCTTGGGCAAGTCACTTAACCCCACTGCACTGCCAAAAAAAACAACTAAAAAATTCTATGCCAAAAATATCTGTTTTTCAAAGTAACAAAATATGAGTAGAAACACACAATGATGATAACAATACTGGATGCCTCTACTGGGGAAAATGAATTATAGCACTTGGTTTAGGTTGAACAAGAAGTAATACATTTGGTATAAAGTTCAGACTTGGAATCTGAGGATTCATTGCCAGATTCAACCTTGATTGCAAGTGAGATCTGGAGATATGAGAGAGGCGTGAGACCTGAGAAATAAATAGGACAAAGTGAAATGCAAATAAATAAATAAATAAATAAATAAAAAGTTTTTAAATGACTTAGAACACATTTAATTCTTAAATGTGTTAGAGATACATATTAATAATTCCCTCTTTTAGAAGTATAGAAACATTTGAACTTGGAATCTCTTTAGCAAGAAAAATTGATTAATAAACAAGTTACCAGGTAACATTCTTCTTTTTCCCAAGGTGAATTCAGTCCAGGTGAAGTCTTTTCCATTGCACTCCCATTCTGCTTTACATAAAAGTATACATGCATACATACATATATACATATAAATACACACACATACTAGTCTCACAGTATGCTAATATTTCTGACCCATGCTCATTATGGAGCCATTTCCATGATTTTCAACTATGGGCCGATATACTGGTATCATCTCTTCTATTAACTTAAACCTGTCTTATTTATTCTCTGTATTATTTTCATGTAATGTTTTACAAAGGATTTGAAGGTTCATTTTGCAGTTTGTGCCAAGTTTTAGAATTGTTTGTTACACTTCTATTTTGCAGATTAAGTATACTGAAGGTGAGGAATAGCAGATGCATTTTCAGGACCTCTAATGTGCTGGTAGAAAGGTAGGGATATCAGGAGAAAACATCAGAGGATAATGAACTTATTAACAACTATTTGAAAACTATAATATCTGGTAGCTACCTCCTTTGTTTCTAATTTTTTGGAGACTCCCAAGTTCATCAAAGGTATGCTTAGAGCTAATCAAATATATCTCTATGCTGATTATCCCCAAATCTATATATTGTTATCTATCTCTCTGATTTATTGTCATGCATCAATAAGTAACTACCATTTGGATATCTCAATCTGTATGCCCCATAGGCATGTCAAGTTAGACCACATAAACTTTGAAGATGCCCAAGTAAGCAGTAAATCATCATTACCCTCCCATATTCACCTCCAAACAACCAAAAAAATGCTGCCCACAAACAAATCTTGAAATAACAAAACTAGCAAAAAAGATAGGGTAAAGAAAAAGCAAACTTAGAAAATTGCCTGGCAAGTTCTGCTTCACTCGGATAAAAAGAGACCCCATTCCAGGACAGGAAACACCTCAGAAAACCTCATATCAGCAAATCAGTATGAGATCCTGACCACCAGTATAGTGGAGCAGGCAGACACCAATACCATTATCTCCCACATGCCAGAGCATGGCCAAGGGAATGGACAGGCTCTGCCTCAGAACCATCAAGGCTTCATAATAACCCTGGGAAAACAGGGAGTTCCCACCCCTAGGGGTGCCTAAGCAAATGCAACCTATCTCAGGGCCCCCTCACTTACTTCAGTGTAGATCTGCACAGACAGCTACCAGCAGCCAATCTGCCTTGTACTCCAGCACTAGGACCCTGACACAGTACTAAGGAAGCTGCCAAACCCCCAGTGTTTTCCAGCAGCACCAGTCTTATCCCCAACTCACTTTCTCATGTCAGCACCAGACAGAAGGATCCCAAGGATTCCCCATCGGCCTCAGGGCAACACTGTGGTAGCTCCAGATAAACAGTCTGGCCCAAGAAGTTTGACTCAGTGCCCCTTATGACCCACGATCAAAGCTAAAATTTAAAAGAAGGGGAAAAAGGTCAAAAATGATGAGCAAAACAAAACAAAACAAAAAAGAAACTGACTATAGAAAGTTAAGATGACAGGTAAGATCAAGATAGGAAAAACTCAGAAGAATTCAAAAAGAATCTTGAAAATCATATGTTCTTTGTAGAATAATTGAAAAAATAAATGAGAGTGATGTAAGACAACTGTGAAAAAAGTCAACAACTTAGAAAAAAAGAAAAAAATTGCTTTAAAATGTAGAATTAGCCAAATGGAAAAGGCCATACAAAAACCTTCCGAAGAAAGCAAATTCTTAAAAAGTAAAAACTGGTCAAATGGAAAATAAATCTACCTGAGGAAAACATTTTTTTAGGTTTTTTGCAAGGCAAATGGGGTTAAGTAGCTTCCCCAAGGTCACACAACTAGCTAATTATTAAGTGTCTGAGGCCAGATTTGAACTCAGGTACTCCTGACTCCAGGGCTGGTCCTCTATCGACTGCATCACCTAGCTGCCCCCAAAAACATTTTTTTAATTGAGTAAATGGAAGCTAAGTACTCAATGAGACAGCAAGAATCAATCAAACAAATTGAAAAGAATATAAAGAAAAGAAATAAGAGAAGAAAATGTAAAATGCCTTATTGGGAAAACAACTGACCTGGGAAATAGGTCTAAGAGACAAGGACAGAATCATTGGAATACCTAAAAGTCATTATCAAAAAGAGGGCCTGGATAACATATTTCAAGAAGTTATCAAGGAAAACTTCCTTGATGTCCTACAACCAGAAAGCAAAATAGGCAATAAAAGAATCTTCTGATCAAGGAAAGAGAAGCCAAAATAGAAACCCCAAGGAATATTATAGCAAATTACGCAACTATTAGACCAAGGAAAAAATTCAAGTGACCAGAAAGAAACAATTAAAATATAGGGGAGCTACAATCAGGATTGTGTATGACTTAGCAGCTGAAATTATAAAGTATCAGAGGTCATGGAATATTTCAGAAGGTAAAGGAGTTAGGATTACAACTAAGAATCTCTTACCCAGAAAAATTAAACATAATATTTCAAAGGGAAAAAAATGGTCATTCAATGAAATAGAAAGATTCCATGAGGAGACTAGAATTGACCAAAAAAAATTTATCTCTACTATCAAGACCCAAGAGAAGCCTACAAAGGGAAAAAGAGAGAAAACCCCTAAGAATTCAATGGGACTGAACAATTTATATCCATACATAAGAAAATGATATTCATGAAAAATATAAATAGTATAGCTAGAAATAATATTCATAGGTAAGAGGATATGATATAAAATGAATTGGAGGGAATGACATAAAAATAACTAAATAATGACAAAAAGGAGTACACTGAATGCAGAAGGAAGGAATAGGAAAAATTGGGTAAATTATTTCACATGAAGAGGCACAAAGAAGCTATTAGAGTGAAAGAAAAAAATGGGAGTATCGGCAGTGGGCTTTGCTTGAACCTTGCTCTCATCAGTATTGGTTCAAAGAGAGAATATTATATACACAATCAGTTGAATATAGAAATTTATCTTTCCCAACAGGAAAGTTGGAAGAGAGGAGATCAAGTGATGGGGGAGACTGTCAGGAAAGAAAATAAACTATAAGAGACAGTAGGCAGAAGCAAAACCCTGGGAGGGAAAAGGTGAAGGGAGAGAAAAGACAAGCAGCAGGAAAAAATAGAATGGAGGTACAGTTAGTAATCATAACTATGAGTGTGAATGGGATGAACTCTACACAGAAAACAGAAACAGATAATAAATGGATCAAAAACCAGAATCCTATAATATGTTGTTTATCAAAAACATATTTGAAGCAAAAAAAGTCACACATTGTTTCAGTAAGAGGCTGAAGAAAAGACTATTTTGCTTCAGTTGAGGTAAAAAAAAATAAAGAGGTAACTATGTTGATCTCAGACAAAGCAAAAGCAAAATTGGATCAAATTAAAAGGGATAAGGAAGGAAAAACATCTTGCTAAAGGTTTCATAGACAATGACACAATAGCAATATTAAACATATATGCACAAAGTGGTATAGTATCCAAATTTTTAAAGAACAAGTTGAGTTTCAGGTTCATGATCAAACAAGAGAGAGAGAACATTATAAAATGCAAAATATGAAAAACTTTTTCACAAGTAAAACTAATGCAACCAAAATTAGAAGGAAAGTACAGTTTCATTTCTCATACTATATATATATATATATATATATATATATATATATATATATATATATATATATGGAGGGAGGGAGAGAGAGAGAGAGAGAGAGAGAGAGAGAGAGAGAGAGAGAGAAAATTAAAAAAATATAAATCATTCCCCAGGTGATAAATGGTGAAAGGATATGAACAAGCAATTTTAAGAAGAAGAAATCAAAGCTAATAAATAAATGAAGAAGTATTCTTAATCACTTTTGATCAAAGAAATACAAATCTGAAGTTCCTCTTCACATCTATTAGATTGGCTAATATGACAAAAAGGAAAAAAAATGATAAACATTGCAGAGAATGTGAGAAAATGAGCACACTAATGCTTCCTTGGTAGAATTGTAAACTGAACCCACATTCTGAAGAGTATTTGGGAACTGTGCCTAAAGGGCAAACAAATTGCATAGTCTTTGATCCATCAATACTAGGTCTCCAAGCCAAAAAGATCATAAAAATAGCGGTTTAGATCTAAATACACAAAAATATTTATAACCACCATTTTCATGGTGGCAAAATATTAGAAAACAAGAGGGTGCTCATTAATTGAGGAATGGCTGAACAAAACGTGGTATATGAATGTAATGATATACTATCGTGCAATAAAAATGATAAGCAGGCAGATTTCAGAAAAACCTAGAAAGACTTGCATGAACTAATGCAAAGTGAAATGAGCAGAATCAGGAAAACATTCTACACATTATCAGCAACATTATGCATTGACCAACCATAAATGATTTAACTCTTTCAAGTAACAAATTGATCCAAAAAAAAAACCCAAAAAAAAGTACTCATGAAGGAAAATACTATCCATATCTAGATAAAGAACTGAAGGACTTTGAATGAACATCAAAGTACACTTTTTTCACTTTTTTCTTTTTCATGGCTCTTTTCCTTTTGATCCACTTCTTCTTTCATAACTATGACTAATACGTAAAACTTTTTTTCATGATAGCATATGTAAAACCTATATCAAATTATCTACAATCTTAGGAAGAAGGGAGGGGAAGGAAAAAGAGAGGAAGAAAATTTTAAACTCAATATCTTGTAAAAATGAATGCTGAAAATTTTCTTGACATGTAATTGAGAAAAATAAAATATTATTTAAAAAATTCATTAACTTTCCTACATTTAATGACAAACTTTCCTATCACTGTCAATAGGAGACTACTAATAATGTCAATAATACCACAATCATACCAGCCTATCACTTTCACAACCTGTTTTCATCCTCAGCTCTTCATTTTTACTCACCACCCAATTTAAACTGTTGCTAAATTTTGTGATCCTTTCTTTTATTATGTCTCTTCACTGTCTCTTTCCCAAATGCATACATATATATGCATATGTATGCGCATAATGCATACACACATTTATGTATCTATATATGTATATATCACATACAACCTTAGTTCAAACATACATCATCTTTTTTTCCTAGAGTATTTTAACTGTTCTGTCTAAAGTTTCTGTTTATTCCAATCCATTCTACATTCAGATGTCAAGATAATTTCTAAAATGTACATTTGATAATATCATTCCAGTATTCAATGAACACCAATGTTCTCCCATTGCATCCAAGATTATTTCCTTTGTTTGAAAGGTAAATCTCTTCATATCCTTACCCTTTCTACAATTCTAGTCTTCTTATACCTTTACTTCCTTCCATTTTAGTCTAGGATCTTTCTATACTGATTACATTCAGTTTTTCAAAGATGATGGATCTTTCATCTATTTGCATTAACTGCTCCCCCATGTCTGAAATAATCTTCATCACTGCTTCTTCTTCCATTTAAATTCTCTGACTTCTTTCATGGCTCAGCTAAAATTCCAACTTTTGCAAGCTTTACTCAGTTCCTCCATTTGCTAATGTCTCCCCTTCCCATAGTACCTTGTTATCAATTTGGTATATACCTAGTACATCTCTAGGTATTTTCAAGTTAACTTGCTCATTAGAATGTAAGCTCCTTGAGGGTAAAAATTACTTTCAGCTTTCTTTGTGTTTCTGATACCTAGCACATATTAATCATTTAATAAAAGTGTATTTCCTGGGAGATAAATAAAATCTTAGAGGGCATTTAAGTCTTCTTATGTCTCTAAAATCACACTATATAAAATTTGAACTAGATCTTAAATAAAAGGAATTATAGATAGATTAAAAATGAGGAAGAAGAATATTTCTTACTGGAGAAACAGATTAATACAGGAATGTAAAAATTGTCATGGCATGTATAGTGACAGTGAGGACGTCACCTTGGCATAACATGTTATGTGCAGATTAGGAGAAATGGGATATAAAATAAACCAGATGATCAGGATACAGATGATGTACAAAGTCTTTATAATTTGAAGATTTTTAAAATTTTTATTTTTAAAGGGTAACCTAATTTGAAGAAAGCAAATTTTCATTTTGGAGGGAAGGCTAGAATGGAATTAAATCTAACATTTGGGAATTCATTTTTCAAATTTATAAGGTCTTTGTAGTAAAGATTGTAAATTAAGCAATTCTCATTTACATAGCCATGCTATCCAGAGGGCATCATTAGCAGAAAGCATCTGCAAGGCAATAATGAGTCATTTTTATTAGGTGTGTGCCCCAGTTGTAAAAGCCCTCTTTCCCAGCACCATAACAAAACTATCTATATAAAACAGAAAAAAAAAATAATTGGACATATTTATCCCCGATCCTTCCCTTGAAACAATTTAGCCACACTATTGTGGCATGGTATTAACTGATTTGTCTAAGAACATATCTATTAAGAAAAACATGCTTGAATAGCATCATTAAAAATGATGAGGGGACAAAGAATCAGGACCAGAGAATTTTTGCCTTTGACATTAGATCATACCAGGTCAGAAAATATACCTTATTATAGGCCAAGACATTCCTGGAACTGGGGAGGTTTGAGTTATTCTTACAGACTCTCATAACATTTACTGGAACTATCATAATTAAAGAATTTCTGGAGAAGATGTAGAGCAGTCTGTGTTAACTTTGGCTTTAGTTTGATCTGGTATCTGATTATGGGCTATTTGGAAAAGGAGAATATAGATACAACTCAAAAATTATTGCAGAGTTCTTGAGACTGTAGAAGACTATTATTTAAATTCTTATTTATTAAAGAAAATTAATATTTAACCCTCCAGATTTGAGTGACTAACATCAGATATTAAACCACCCTTAGGAGAACCCTCATAGTCTATTGTCAGTTAAAATTGTAATTCAGCCCAGGGGACAGTCTAGAATGAAGATGTATTTGGATATAGAAAGTAAGAACCAAGCAGTGAGTTAGGACTCTGAAGCCCAGAGGCAAGACAGAAACATTAGACATTGAAGAGCAGAGTTAGGTTGTATATGAAAAGTCTGAAACTCAGAAACTCAGGCAACAAGATCAGATAATTTGGGGATAGACACTGTCAGAGTATCTTCCCAACAGATGTGGGAGCAGGAATAAAGAGCCATCATCTAGAAAGAAACTTGATTCCAGGCCAAAGGTTGCATTAGAGTCCTATATACTTCTTTTCCAGGAATAAATTGGTCTTAGAATATGTAGCAGCTTAAGTCTTCAAGTGGAAAAAATTGGAAGTCCCAGAATAGTGTATACAAGAAAATCTGCAAAGGAAATCTCTTTCATCTGTTCACTGATTGACATTTTATCCAAGGAGTCTAGGATTTGGGTTTTTTTTTAAATATTCTTGAGAGGAAGTAACATTCAATCAACTACAGAATGTGGATAGAATGTTGAATTTGAAGAGGAACACAGCATTCAGATCACTTGGGCACTTAACTCCTCAGGGAAAATCTTCCATCTGCACGACAACAGAGTTGAATCTTATGGCCTGTAAGATCCCTTCCAAGTCTCAATCTTTGATCCTACAATCCTGTACCTTTGTTTGATATACTTGGAATTTCACTTCTCTTCACCTGTTGATATCCAATTGCATTCTTCAAGGTCTAATTCTAAATCTATTTCCTCCAGAGAGCCCTTCTTTATTCCTCATATGGAAGTAAGGCTTCATTATTCAATCATATAAACACTCTTTATTCCTGCAACACATTTAGCATATGCTAATTTTGTAATATTTATCTGCATACATGTTTTATCATACCTCTAAAGATTGCAAAATTCTTAAGGACTGGAACAAATTTATTTACCTTTATATCTCCTTCAAGACTTTAAGACAGTATATTGGACAAAGCATGCCTAGAATCCAAATAAATACTCTTTGAATAAAAGAATGTTCATCCATCTTCTAGATTTCAATGTAAATAATCATTGGATTTGTCCCTGGTTTAGGAGTTTGGTACAGGCAGATATGTTATGCTGAGTGGAATGGAATGGGAAACAAAGAAAAGAGGAGTGGCAGCTAGATAGCACAGTGGAGAAAGCCCTGGACCTCCAGTCTGGAAGATCAAAATTCAAATTTAACCTTAATCACCTGTGTGACACTGGGCAGGTCACTTTACCTCAATTTCCTGAACTGAGATATTTGTAAAGAATTTTGAAAATATTAAAGTTCTATAAAAACACTGTTGATAATTTTATCTTAATCAATCATTTCACTGTAAGTCCTAATGCAATGGAAGTTACAATCTCTGTTACTCTAAGGTTTCTACATACTATCAGTCATTATTAATAGAATTTATAGAATTAGAACTTATTTATAGAATAGAACTTAGAATTTATCTCAGTAATAAAGAGTAAAGATAATTAAGTAAACAGGATGAGTAAAGTTAATACATTGACAATGGGCACTCACAAGACCCTTAGTTCAAGCAAGCCACATCATCTGCTCTCAATTCCTCCACACGAGAGAGGGTAGTGAGGGAAGTCTGTTTAGATCCTTTGCTCAGGTTCTTGCATCCCAAGCCCAGCCAATGCAGAAAACTAGAAATTCAAGGACACATATTGTCTTTAGTCCAGGCATCAGCAAGAATAAAAAGATCTTCTTCCACTGAAGACTTACTGGATATATCAATATTCAAAATTGGTCCTTGGTAGAAGTGCAAGAGTAATTCTAAAGCTTCCAAAAGCCTTGACATGGTATAGAAAGCTTGACCAAGATCATACTAGTCCTTTATCCTTTTGTCCCCTCCTTTCCATTATTCTTTTTTCCATTTCCTGTGTCTACCTATTCCTAATTCATATACCTGTTGACTAAGAATTGAGGTGAAGGATTCTTATCCTTTTTATGTCATGATACCTTTAGCAGTCTGGAAAAGCCTGTTTATAATGTTTGCTAAATTTTTTGAATGAAATGCTAAATTTCAGTTAAAAGGTAGTAGATATGTAAATATATATATATATATATATGTGTGTGTGTGTGTGTGTGTGTGTATTTGCATATGTGATACATATTGACACATTGTAGATATGATACATAATATATATGTATATGTATATATTTATGATCTTTTTTCTCATCCAAATACACACATTCCCAGGAAGCTGGTCATGAACCCATTGTGGGGGTTTATGGAAGCCAGGAAGTTCAAGAATTATCTGTGTCTAAGTTTGATAAGGCACCACAATGGCCTTCAGATCCAAAATAAATGAAATAAGAATTCTCTTCACTGCAATAAATTCTTATTTATCTGGATGACTATTTCCAAGGGT
Source organism: Macrotis lagotis (assembly GCF_037893015.1). Classification (NCBI taxonomy): domain Eukaryota; kingdom Metazoa; phylum Chordata; class Mammalia; order Peramelemorphia; family Peramelidae; genus Macrotis; species Macrotis lagotis. The sequence goes on along the minus strand of NC_133658.1, from coordinate 601,640,889 downwards.
TTTAACATAGAGAAAGAAACCCAGATTCTGTCATAGTTCAAGTTCAAAGATCAAAAGCTGCAGCAATTAGCCTTTCTCTATTATCTGTCTTTAGTGACAAAATTCTTATGCAACTCAGTTCATTATTAGATTCAAGGACATTGGAATAATAGTGAGGAAGATGGCCCATTCCACCATTTACCTAAGAGTGGGAAAAAATTGGCCCCTCTTCTAATAAAATAAATTAGCTAGATTGTTTCATGATAAACTGTGGTGTTCTCTTGCAGAGGGATGCTCCTCGAGTTATTATTAGCTAACAATAGCTTATTAAAACGCTTGTGCTCAGAGAAATCAAATCTTATAGGTCCTAGGAGAATCCAGTCATATAAAAGAAGGAATCTATTCCAAGTGTGAGCCATTAGTTCTGCTCTGAATATCACAGTTATTAACTGGAGGGCTTTAGTAAAATCTCTGAAGTGCCAGGGTCTCAATCCTCATCAACTACCAGGGAAAACTTCAGTGACAGGTGCTAATTGGTGATTATAGAAAGAATACCTTCATTTTGGAAAAACTGCTCATGGTATTAAAAAATGAATAATTATGTCCACACACATGCACACACACACACAAACACACACACACATGAACACATATACAAATACACACATTGACTTGGAGATACACTTTCTTATATTGAGTGTTCAAGGCTTGCTTAGAAGCAAAAACTGACTTCTTTTGTCTTATGTCCTCTCTGAAACTTCTGCTCTAAATAACATAGTTTCCCTGGCCTGAAATATGCCTTATTTTTTCTTTTTTAATATAATTTTTTCAATTAACCAAAATTGATTTTCTTTCCTATATACTTTCTCCACTAGAAGGAAAATAAATATCTCTAAAATAGATAAGCAAAACAAATTCCTGCAATGTCAATATTAAAAAAACCCTATATTTATTATTCTGTACCCTAAGTCAATGAGCTCTCTGCTAGAAGACAGGTAGCATGCTTCATCATCATTCCTTTGGAATTTTGTCTACCAATACATCACTCAGGATAATTGTCATTGAAATTTATTTGAATTCACAATGCTGTCATTGTATAATTTGTTCTGCAGATTCTGATCATTTCACTCTGCATCATTTCATATAAGTCTTCCCTTTATCTAAAATCATTCCTTTCATCATTTCTTGCAACACAACAATACTCTGATATATTATTAGCCATTATTTGTTCACCCATTCTCCAATTGATAGCAACCTCTTTAGTTTCCATTTTTGCTACATCAAAAAGAGTAGCTATAACTATTTTTGTTCATTCTCCTTTTTCTCTTTATTTGTCTTTTTTAAAGTCAATAATTATTTGACTTTATTCCACAAGAGGCTTGGAGAAAAATCTAGGATTTTGAGTCAGAGTTCAAATATCAGCTCTATTTTTTTATTTTCTCTAGGACAAGTCACACTACCATTCCAGAACTCACTTTCTTCACCCTCAAAAGAAGTAACTCAACTTGCTCTTTAGGATCATTTGTAGCTCCTATGCTATTGAGGGATTCAAACATTCCTTTTGTCCTCTCATTGCTTAAAACCCCCTATACTGAATAACAAAAATATTCTGCAGTCTTTAGAGGATGAATGTCAAATAATAGGGAAGATCAATCAAAGGGTCAAAGGAAGGAAAGCCTATGAGGACTTCATTCTCTCATTTTTTAAGCTTTCTTTTATTTAAAGTGGTCCTCTAATTCGCCACCCCTTTCTGAAGATCACAAAATACTAAACCTAGAATAGAAAGTGACTTTAGAGGCTATTTATTATAATCCTCTCATTTTACAGATGAGAAAACTGAGGTCAAATGGATTAATTGACTTGCCCAAGATCACTGAGGCAATATGAACTGAAGGAATTGAACACAATCATATGACTCCATTACTGATGTTTAAGTCTTTCCTTTGAGTCATTGGTTGGAATTCAGTTTTCTCTGGGCTTGTCATGGTGTCTGAGAAAAGGAACTTTATTCCTAGATCCACATCAGCAGAACCAAGGTCCCACTCACCTGTTACATGATTTCCCTGAAATTACTGACATCCCACATGGTTTTCTGTCTATTATCTCTAATTAGAAGTCTACCACTTGTGCTGTTCTACCATTATCATGTTGAGCAAGTTTGTTTATTTGCTTGTCTTTTACTTATCAGAATCTAAGTTTCCTTATGTACAAAATACAAAAGATTTTTAAAGCTCTTTCCAGTCATAATACTGTAGAATTCTACAAGATTCCCCAATCACTTGGGGTTTTTTGGCTTCTGAACATAAGTCTGGTATGTCCTTCTGATATTGTACAACCAGAATCTTTTCAACTTCCTAGTCAATGCAGGATACTATACATATAGTGAAAAAAATGAAAGCAACTAAGAAAAAAACATAAAGTTACCTGTCTGCTAAGGGCTTAAATTCTTTGCCACTAACCAAATCAGGGTTTGATCACTTTTGCTCTTTAAAAAAAATAAAAGAAATTTTAAAAAGTATATTCCTGCATTTCCATAGGTTAATAGTCACCATGATTTTCTAAGAGAATTACTTTGTGTTCTTTTCCTAAGGATTCAAAAGCAGAGTAAGAAATAAAAAGTTTAAAAATTGATGAACTGTGTACCAATGCATAGCTTCCTTGAGGGAAACTTCTGAGGATCACTTTTAAGACAAAAATGAAATAATTCAGTTATCACATACATTGGAAGTACTAACTCTTAGAACTCTCTCTAAAGGAGAAACAAAGTGATTACTAATTAACATAAATGCTGAACATATTTCTCTAGAGAGGTCCAAGGCTGTCATGCTGCCTCCTTCCATTTTGGTTATTTAAATCCCTTTGAAGCCTAGCTCAAGGGCTAAGTCTTCAATGGAGTTTTGCTTATGAACACCAAAGTTGATTCTGAAAGTTGATTATGTTCATCTTAGTACTGAATTATTATTGTACTGCTTTGAATGTGTTCTCTTCTTTTTTCATTGGTTTGGGGGCTAGTTGTCTGTCTAGATGAAAAATCTGTACTTCAGGAGAAACAGGGCTTAATTTGAAATCAAAACTTTGACCAAATACACTACTTAGGAGTCTGTTCTCAGATAAGCACCCTTAGCATCTTTGGGACCCAATTTCTTTATATATCAAATAAGGAGAAAAATAAATGCAATACCCATTCAGAAATAATATAAGAATATGTTGGATGTAACCTATCAAGTATCATAAATAATATTAACCATTAATATTCTGAAAAAATCACTATTATTATCATTATGATTGGTGAGTCCAAAGACTCTAAAGGCAAACTTGAAAGGACATCAGATTTTGGATCAGATTTGAGTCTTTTTTAATAAAGTTAGTTAATGCAGAATATAAACACTAAATATGGAAACATAAATACCTAAATTAAAATTCAGTCTTAGATATTTATTAGCTCTGTAACCCTAGGGAAGTCTCTCAGACTCAGTTTGCTTTATATTCCTCAACTGCAAAGTAAGGATATTAATAGTATGTGTCTTTCAGGGTTGTTGTGAAGATTGAATGAGATAATAATTGTAAAGAACTTAATATAATGCCTATATAGTGATATATAGTTATAAAATTATATATTTTATTATTAGTCTTTTCTTTTTATTTTGCTGAAATCTTGCATCTGATTCTTAGTATTCATGTGATCTTTGGCCAAAGTCACTTTACTTTTCTGAAATTCAAAGGAAAGGGGATGTATTTTTGGAGGGAAGTACCTACCTCAGGAGCCTGTTCAGAATTCTACAACAAGGAGCAACTAGGTAGCATAGTGGATAGAGTACCAGCCCTAGACTCAGGAAGACCTTCGTTCAAATTCAGACTCAGACACTTAATAATTACTTAGCTGTGTGACCTTGGGCAAGTCTCTTAACTCCATTGTTTTGCAAAAAACAACAGCTGCCAAGATGGCAGAGAGAAGACAGGTACAGTTCTAAAGTCTCCTGATCTTTCCCCATCTATCATAAGAAACAAAACTCTTAAAAGAAATCTGACTCACAAAAGTCAGAAAGAAAAGCCAGGAGAAAGAACATCTACCTCAGGATTTGTTTCCCTCAGCAGCACTGGATGAATTCAGGCAGGTGAGTCTGGGTGCAGAGGGTGGATCAGCCCGGGATCAGCCAGATTAGCAGCTGAATTGGAGCTGGGGAGTCTGAACTCCCAAGAGCTGGACCTGCTAGATGACTGGGGATTTGAGTCAACTAGGGAGCAGGGGTGTACTGACCCTCTGGAGCTTGCCAACAGGGCTGCCGGGGGGGGGGGGGGGGGGGGGGGGGGGGGGGGGGGGGGGAGAGTTCTGGCGCAGGATAGCTGCGGATACACCATCCCTGGGCTCCTCTGGTCTAAGGAACTCCAAGTTCATGCCTCCATTGCCACTGAGGTCTCATCTCATAAAAAGCAATTGCAGACTACTTCTGCCTCAGGCACAGGTGTGTGAGCAGAAGAACCAGCCCAGCTGACAATAGGGAGAAGGATGACCTCAGGCCAGGGTAAAGCCCACCATTGATTGAAGGCAAAAGGATTCATTAGCTCCAACTCCTCCCTTCAAGCTAAAGGGAGAAGGCCTCAATCAAGGTCACAGACACCCCAGAGAAAGCAACCAGCACCTCCTACTGGCCAGCCAGAGAAATTGCACTCAGTGAGTAAAGCCTCTATTGATCCCAAGCCCCTGTGAACCAGCCCCTCCCCATCTCATGGTCCTAGCAAAATGAAGAAGGATCAGCAGAAAGGTGGATCCATAGAAAAATTCTGAGAAGGGAAAGACCCTAACTCAGAGAAACCTAGAACCTCAGAGGAGAATAGGACCTGGTCTTCAACACAGAAAGACTTCCTTGAAGAAATAAGGAAGGAGTGAAAAAATCAACTGGAAAATTTGGGAGAGACAATACCTTGAAACAAGAAAATAAATTCTTAAAAAATACAATTGGACAAATACAAAATGAGAATAATTCTCTCAGATCCTCAATTGGTCAAATGGAAAGCTCTTTCAAAGGTAGAATGGACCAATTGGAAAAGGAGTTGCAAAAGATTAGTGAAGAAAACTCCTCTCTAAAAAAAAGAATGGAGTCTGCAGAAACTAATGACTCCATGAAACAGCAAGAGCCAGTTAAACAAAACCAAATAATAGGAAAAAATAGAAGAAAATGTAAAATACCTCATCAGCAAAACCACTGACCTTTGAGAATAGGTTGAGAAGGCACAACCTGAAAATTATTGGACTTCCTGAAAATATTGAAGAGGAAAAAAAAAGCCTGGACTTAATATTACAGGATCCAGTGATGGAAAACTGCCCTGATATCATGGAACCAGAGGGCAAAGTAGTTATTGAAAGAATACATTGATTCCCCCCCCAGAAAAAGATCATAAAATGAAAACACCAAGGAATATTGTGGCCAAATTCCCTATCAGATAAAAGAGAAAATACTGCAAGCAGTCAGAAAGGAACAATTTAAATATCAAGGAGCCACAGTAAGGATTACAGCAGGACCTGGCTGCATCAACATTAAGGGATCCAAGGGCCTGGAACAAGATATTTTGAAGAGCAAAGGAGCTTGGAATGCAGCCAAAAATCCACTATCCCGCAAAGCTGAGCCTTCTCTTCTAGGGAAAAAGATGGACATTTAATGAAATGGAAGAATTCTAACAGAGGAAATATACCTAGCCAGAAGTGATGGACATTCATAACCTATCCACGAGACTGCTATCCAATGGGATGTAACTGACTTTAACCCCCCTTGGGAGAAAGACTCTAATAATTCTCAAAAATTTTAACTCTATTAGACAGAATGTACTTAGCTAGAAGTGACAGATACCCAGAATTTTCTATGACTTACATAGAATGATCTAAAAAACACTACCTCCTTAAAAAGGGGAGGAGGGAGGGGATTGAATGGGGTAAATCTCATTACACTAAGAGGTACAAAATACCTATGGTAATAGAGAGGAAGAAGGGAGGAGATGAGAAACACTTGAATTTTCTTTTCATCAGACTTGACTTAAAGTCAATTTACACATACTTAGTTAACTTAAAAAAGCATTTAACCTTTCAAGGATTAAAAGGGGAAAAGGGGAGGGGGTGGAGAAAGGGAGGGGGAGTGGGGGAAAAAGGGGAACTAAAAAAAGGAAGGGAAGGGAAAAAGAGAAAGGGGAAAGAAAGGGGAGGGGTTGATTTAGGAGGGTAAACACTCTGAAGGGGGTGGTATTCAGAAACAAAATACTGGGGAATACAGATAAGGGGGAAGGGGAAAAATACAAACCTAGGGAAGAAAGTATGGAGGGAAATAAAGAATTAACCTTGAATGTGAATGGGATGAACTCTTTCTTAAAATGTAAGTTAATAGCAGATTGGATTAAAAACCAGAATCTGACAATATGCTGTTTAGAAGAAACTCATTTGAAGCAGAGAGATACATACAGAGTAAAGACAAAAGGTTGGAGCAAAATATATTTTGCTTCAACTGAAGTAAAAAAAAAGCAGGGCTAGGAATCCTTATGTCAGACAAAGCAGGTTCACAAATAGATAGTGTTAAAAGAGATAAGGAAGGAAATTTTATCCTCCTAAAACGTACCATAGATAATAAAGCTATTATAATACTGAATATATATGCACCCAATGGGACTGCATCCAAATTCTTAGAAGAGAAGCTGAAAGAACTACAGGAAGACATAGACGCAAAACTCTACTAGTGGGAGACCTCAACCTCCCACTCTCAGATCTAGATAAAATAAACAAGAAATAAGTTAAGGAGGTAAATAAATTGTTAGAAAAACAATATATGGTAGTTTTATGGAGGAAATTGAATGGGGATAGAAAGGAATATGCCTTTTTCTCTGCAGTCATGGAACTTATACAAAAATTGACCATGTACTAGGACATAAAAACCTAATGATCAACTGCAGAAAGGCAGAAATAGTGAATACATGTTTCTCAGATCATAATGCAATAAAAATCATATGCAATCCTGGGCTAGGGAGATATAGACCCAGAACCAATTGGAAACTGAATAACCTCATTTTAAAGAATGAGTGGACCAAAAAAACAAATTATAGAAAGAATTAACCATTTTATCCTAGATAAAGATAATAATGAAACAACATACCAAAACCTATGGGATTCACTCAAAGCAGCTCTCAGGGGATATATTATAGCTTTAAATGCTTACATGAATAAATTGGAGAAAGAGGAAATCAATGAACTAAACATACAACTAAAAACATTAGAGAAAGAACAAATTAAAAATCCCCAATTAAATACCAAATTACAAATTCTAAAAATTAAAGGAGAAATTAATAAAAGCAAAAGCAAAATCTATTGAATTAAGAAATAAAGCCAAAAGTTGGTATTATGAAAAAACAAAACAAGAAAATTGATAAACCCTGGTCAATTTGATTAAAAAAAAGGAAGAAGAAAATCAAATTGTTAGTATCATAAATGAAAAAGGTGAACTCACCACCAATGAGGAGGAAATTAAAGTAATAATCCAAAATTATTTTGCCCAACTCTATGCCAATAAATTTGATAATCTAAGTAAAATGGATGGATATTTACAAAAATATAAGTTGCCCAGGTTAAATGAAGAGGAGATTGAATACCTAAACAACCCTATCTCAGAAAAAGAAATTGAACAAGCCATCATTGAACTCCCCAAGAAAAAATATCCAGGTTCTGATGGAATCACAAGTGAATTCTACCAAACATTTAAGGAAAAATTGGTTCCAATTCTATATAAACTCTTTGGGAAAATAGGTAAAGATGGAACTCTGCCTAACTCTTGCTGTAAAACCAATATGGTGCTATTACCTAAACCAGGAAGAGTTAAAACAGAGAAAGAAAATTATAGGCTTATCTCCCTGATGAATATAGATGCAAAAATCTTAAATAAAATCTTAGCAAAACAATTACAACAACTTATCACTAGAATAATACATTATGATCAAGTAGGATTTATCCCAGGAATGTAGGGTTAGTTCAATATTAGGAAAACTGTTAGTATACTCAATTATATCAACAACAAACCTATCAGAAATTATATGATCATATCAATAGACACTGAAAAAGCTTTTGACAAAATACAATATCTATTCCTACTAAAAACACTAGAGAGTGTAGGAATAAATGAACTGTTCCTTAGAATAATTAGCAGTATCTATCTGAAACAATCAACAAGCATTATATTCAACAGGAAGAGGCTAGAGACATTCCCAATAAGATCGGGGTGAAACAAGGGTGCCCATTATCACCACTACTATTCAATATTGTATTAGAAATGTTAGCTTCAGCAATTAGAGAAACAAAAGAAATTGAAGGAATTAGAATTGGGAAGGAAGAAACAAAACTCTCACTGTTTACAGATGACATGATGGTCTACCTAGAGAATCCCAAGAAATCATCCAAAAAACTACTGGAAACAATTAGCAATTTTAGCAAAGCTGCATGTTATAAAATAAACCTTCATAAATCCTCAACTTTTCTATATATGTCTAGCACGATACAGCCGGAAGAGCTAGAAAAATCCCTTTCAAAGTAACTGCAGACAATATAAAATACCTGGGAGTCTATTTTCCAAGACAGATTCAGAAACTTTTTGAAAACAATTTTAAAACACCTCTCACAACAATTAAATCAGATTTAAATAACTGTGCAAATATCAACTACTCATGGATAGGTAGAGTTAATTTAATAAAAAATTACAATTTTACCAAAACTAAATTACTTGTTTAGTGCCCTATCAATCAAAATTCCAAAAAAAATACTTTAATGAGTTAGAAAAAGTTATAAGTAAATTCATTTGGAGAAATAAAAAGTCAAGAATTTCCAAGAGCTTAATGATAAAAAGTACAAAAGAAGGTGGCTTAGCCCTACCTGATCTAAAATTATATTATAAAGCATCAGCCATCAAAACTGGTACTGGCTAAGAAATAGAGTGTTGGTCCAGTGGAATAGACTAGGTGCAAAATCAGGAGATGATTATAGTAAGCTCCTGTTTGATAAACCCAAAGAGTCTGGCCATTGGGATAAAAACTCCCTCTTTGATAAAAACTGCTGGGATAATTGGAAGTTAGTATGGAAGAAACTTAGATTAGACCAACACCTAACATGCTTTACCAAGATAAAATCCAAATGGTTACAGGACTTAGACATAAAAATAATACCATAAGCAAATTAGAAGATCAAGGACTAGATTACCTGCCAGATCTCTGGAAAGGGGAGCAGTTTGTGACTAAGGAAGAGTTGGAGAACATCACCAAAAACTAACTAGATAATTTTAAATACATTAAATTAAAAAGCTTTTGCACAGATAAAACCACTGTAACCAAGATCAAAAGAAATGTAGTAAATTGGGAAGCAGTCTTTACAACTAATGATTCTGAAAAAGGACTCATTTCTAAAATATACAGAGAACTGAGTCATATTTTTAAAACAAAAAGCCATTCCTCAGTTGACAGATGGTTATAGGATATGCAAAGGCAATTTACAGATGAGATGATCAAAGCAATCCATAGCCATATGAAAAATTGCTCTAAATCATTACTTATTAGAGAAATCCAAATTAAAGCTTCTCTGAGCTATCACCTCACACCTCTCAGATTGGCCAATATGACCAGAAAGGATAATGATCATTGTTGGAAGGGTTGTGGGAAATCTGGGACACTATTACATTGTCAGTTGAGCTGTGAACTCATCCAAACTTTCTGGAGAGAAATTTGGAGCTATGCCCAAAGGGCAACAAAAAATGTGCATGCCATTTGACCCAACAATACCACTACTGGGTCTGCACCCTGAAGAGATGATGAAAAAGGGTTAAAGCATCACTTGTACAAAAATATTCATAGCAGCCCTGTTTGTGGTGGCAAAGAATTGAAAATCAAGTAAACAGCCTTCAATTGGGGAATGGTTTAGAAAACTGTGGTACATGTATGTCATGGACAACTATTGTTCTATTAGAAACCAGGAGGGAAGGGAATTCAGGGAAGCCTGGAGGGATTTGCAAGAACTGATGCTGAGTGAGTTGAGCAGAACCAGAAAAACACTGTAAACACTAACAGCAACATGGTGGTGATGATCAAACTTGATGGACTCGCTCATTTCATCAGTGTAACAATCAAGGATAATTTGGGGTGTCTGCAATGGAGAGTACCTTTTGTATTCAGAGAAACAACTATAGAGTTTGAACAAGGACTATTACCTTCAATCTAGGGGGGGGAAAAACTGCTATCTTATTGTCTGGTCTTGTTATCTCTCATATTTTATGTTTCTTCCTTAAGGATATGATTTCTCTCCCATCATCAATTTGGATTAATGTATACCATGGAAACAATGTAAAGTATGATAAATTGCTTTCTGTGGGAGGTGGGGGGAGGGAAGTAAAATTAGGGGGAAAATTGCAAAACTCAAAATAAATAAAATATTTAATCTAAAAATAAGAGTTTGGAATGCTCTATCACAGGTTGGGCACAAATAGTCCATGTGAAAACCTGGGATGGGTACTTTAAACTTATGGATATCAGGTTTCTTTTGAGCTGTTTCAATTCTTCCTTCCTCATAGAGTGCAGTACCTTCACTGGTGAGGGCATGCCATGCTGGATAAGCCTGTGCCCATGTCTCCAAAGCTGTACAATCAATTCTAAAGTTCTTCAATGAGACCTTCAGAGTCTCTCAGTATCACTTCTCCTGTCCCCTTTATGAGCATTTACCTTGTGTGAGTTCTTCATAAAGTAGTTTGGTTTGTTTTTTTTTGCGAGCACACATCTGGTTTTTTAACAACTTGTCCAACCCATCACATTTGTACTCTCTTTAGTAATGTTGGAATGTTACACAGTTTAACTCAAGAAAGGACCTCAGTGTCTAGTATCTTCTCAGGTGATCTTCAGAATTTTCCTAAGACAATTTAAATGGAAGTTTCTGACATGGCAGTGGTAGACTCTCCAGGTTTTACAGGAATATAGTAATGAGGTTAGCACAGTGGTTCTGTAGACCTTCAGTTTGGTAGTCAGTTTAATACCTCTTTTCTCCCATATTTTCTTTCAGATTCTCCCAAATACTGTGCAAGCTCTGGCAATGCATGGGTCAACTTCATTGTCAATGTGTTCTTCCTTGGAAATGACATTGCTAAGTAGTTAATTGAACTTGTCAACAGTACTCAAAATTTCTCCATTTGCTATAATCAATGGTTCCACATATGGATGGTGTAATGCTGACTGATGGAGCATCTGTATTTTCTTGGTGTTAGTTGTTAGACCAAAACTAGTACAAAACAGCAGAGAATCAATCCATACTTTGTTGCATCTCAGCTTCAGAGACTGCATTGAGTGCACAATCATCTGCAAAGAGATCATGTGCCAACTCTCCCTCTACTTTTGTCTTGGCTTGCAGTCTTTTCAAGTTGAAGAATTTGCCAGTGCGATAGCTGACTTTGAGAACGGTGCTCATCCTCAGTGAAAGCATTTGATAACATGACTGAAAACACAATGTTAAAAAGTATGGGAACAAGGACATGTCCTTGTTTTACTCAAATGATGAATGGGAAATCTCAAGAACATCATCCACTATCCAGAACCCAGACATTCATGCTATCATGGAATTGACTTACAACACTAATGAACTCCTCTGGGCAACCAAATTTTGACATAATTTTCCACAAACTCTTGCAACTGATGGTATTAAAGGCCTTGGTCAGATCTACAAATGTTATATATAGACCTCTGTTCTGTTCCTGACATTTTTCCTGGAGTTGTCAGGCAGCAAAAACCATTATCCCTTGTTCCTTTACCCTTTGCAAAGCCACACTGGCTTCAGGTGAAGAATCTTCTTATTGAGAACAGCTCTGGCAAGAATTTTGCCAGCAATGATTAAAAGAGAAATGCCCCTGTGATTGTCACAGGACAAACTATTCCCTTTATCTTTATAGAACTGAATGATAGAGGCATCTTTGAATTCTTAGGGGATCACTTCTTCATGCCATATAACTTGGTAATTATCAGTCAAGTTTTGGATGAGCAATGGACCCCCCCACCTTGTATAACTCAGCTGGAATCGAGTCAGCACCAGGTACTTTGCCACTTGAAAGGAGCTTAAGGTTTTAGAAATCTATTTTTCAGTTAGAACTTCCTTTAGGGTATGATTGACTTCAACTTGAAGTAAATGGTCAATGGCTTGTGCACTGATTGATGATGGTCTATTAAGAACACTATGGGGGTGGCTAGTGGTGCAGTGGATAAAGCACCAGCCCTGGAGTCAGGAGTACCTGGGTTCAAATCCAGTCTCAGACACTTAATAATTACCTAGCTGTGTGGCCTTGGGCAAGCCACTTAACCCCATTTGCCTTGCAAAAAAAGAAACCTAAACAAAAAAAGAACACTATAGAAGTGCTCAGTTCATTTCTCCAAGATCATATCCCTATGTTAAGCAATGTGGATCTATCAACACTTAGAAATTGAGATGCACTATTTGCTTTTGGTCCATAAATAGACTTCAGGCCATCATAAAAGCATTTTGGTTTGCTACTGTCTACATAAAATTGAATTTCTTCTGCCTTCTTACTGAAACAAGAGTCCTGCATCTCTCTGAGCTTCTCTTTAACTTTACTTTTCATGGAATTAAATGCTGCTTTCCTAGAAATGGATGAACTATCCTGCTGGTAAACACTGTGGAGTTATTGTTTTTAATTTAGCAACTTCTGTATTTCACCATCATCTTCATCAAACTAGTCTTGGTGTTTGTGAATGTTCTGACCCAGATGAGCAATTGCACTGCTGTATACCAGATCTCTCAATACTGCCCATTGCTTTTCTGCTCCACTGTTGCCAACTGTGTGTTGCCTTAATTTTCCCTCCAAGTTAGTAACAAACTGTTCCTGCTCAGAGAGACACTCTAATCTCTTGACATTAATTCTTCTAGTATTCATTTTGTCTTGGGCTATTGCTTTGGTTATATATTAATATTTCGTTTAGAGAGGATGAGTCTGTGATCAGTCCAGCACTCTGTACCACACATTGGCTTTTTCATTCTTACATACTGTCTGTCTCTTTTCCTTACAATCACATGGAGAATAGATGCCAATGTTTGCTATGAGGGTGCATCCAGGTAAATGAAAGAGAGTGTTTGTGATGAGAAGGTCATGGGATGTGCAAGTTTTCAATAGAAGGTGACCATTCCACTCCATTCATCCCAAGGACTCCCTGTCATGTCTGGTAACCTGAATCTACTCTAGCATTAAAGTCATCCAGAATTATAAGCTTGTCTTCTTTTGGTACACTGATGATAAGGGTCTCTAGGTCTTCATAAAATTTGTCTTTAACTTCATCACTGTTAACCTCATCATGTTGGGAGCAAGAGAAATGAAGATGGTGGCATGGTGTTTTCTGGAAGTGGAAATCTCATTATCATTAGCCTGTTGTTCTCTCCTTTTGAGAGACATTCAAGAATGTTGATTAGATTAGTTTTGATGACAAAACTTCAGTAAACTGACCTTCATTTGCCAACCTTGTTTCACTCAGGGCTGCTATTTGGATACTGTACCTGCTGAGTTCATTCATCTTTCAGGTCTATTGGATCTTATGTTGTCTATGAGTGTGTGCACATTCCTTACATTGATGGTGAATGGAATCTTCTTTGAAGAACTCTTTGTAGATTTTTTTTTTCCATTTTGACCGCACTATGGGATTCCCTGCCTGCCATGGTAAGGGTTGGGTTAGCAGACAATTTCTAGGCTACCTATTCTAGCTCCTTCCTCACATCAGGAGGTGAGCAGTACAGTCCTTAAAAGGGCTGCTAAGTCACCCCAGGGGGCTGTCAAATTCCACTGCTGCTTTCAGTGGAGAAATTATCCTATGGCTTGGACCACCTGTTTGCAGGGTTGTAACTATGGCTCCCAGTATATCTGCTTCTGTTGCTTCATCATTTACCTATCACCACAGGACTCTGAGGAATGGTTATGAGTGATGTCTTTTGTTGCATGCATAAATTTTATTTAGTGAGTTAGACCTGCACAAAATCAATGGCTTCACTTTCTCTTCCAAAGTCATCCTGATCTAACATAGAAAGACAAAGTCAAGACAACTGGTGATGCCTCTAGATGCAGTGAATGACCTTGGCATCTTCGATATCTAATCAAGCTCTAAGCACTCCACAGGACTTGTTTCAGTTGGCTTCATGGTCGTTGGAATGAATTGTTGTCTTCTGCCCATTCCACCATGGAAGAATTCACGTGCTTGGGGAAGATACCTCCCACTACTCACCAATGAGTATGAAACTCCCTCAGTTACCTTCAGCCTGGTTTAGCCGTCCTGCCAAAGCAGTTTACTGGGGTGTGGCCACTGTGCATGCTACAATTTCTTGGAGCTACAGGTGAAAGTTAGCAGGCTCAGGTGGCCATCAAAGGAGGAAAGCAGTCCTGAATAGGGCTCATCAGCCTTCACACAAAAGTACTAGTCTTCCCTGAACACACCCTTCAATTCTTACCATGTGCAAGGAATTTTCACAGTAGGAGATCGCTATATCTTTGAAATTACTGGTCTCTATACACATACACACACATGCATACACAAGAAACTATAGGAGAGAGGACTTTAAGTTTTGTTTCTGTGGCACAGACCATGTTGGAAATCTATTGAAACTTCTGGGTTCCTCAAAATATGTATTTAAATGCATAAAATGAAATGTTTATAATTACAAAGGAATGGTTGTCATCTTTTATTTTCAAAGAATACTAAAATGATATCACTATGCTAGAGTCAAGTTATAATGTGTCCATCTGCACCTGATCAGACCAATATAAGCTCAGAATGCTCTACCACAAGTTGGGTACAAATAGTCAATGTGAACTGCTGGGTTGCATTTTCTCTAAAATTCACATCTCCTGTTTCCTTTGAGTAACTTCAATTCTGCTTTGTTCATTGAACACTGTACCTTTTTTGATGGTACATCATGCTGGGTGGTTCTATACCAATGTCTCCCATGGCACACAATCAATTTCAGAGTTTTAAGAGAGACCTTGAAAGTGTCCTTGGAATGATTTTTCATTCTTTGTGTGGGTTCTCCAAGCTGAAGTCAATCTGACTCTAGCTGAGGTTCTGACTGAAGAAAGGGTTTTGAATGCTATTAGGCTAAACATCTGGTGCTAATGCTATTCCAGCTGAGATTTATAAAGTGGTGGATCCATTGTTCATACAAAAGCTGAATGAAATTTTCCAGGTTTATATGGTGTGAAAAGGTTATCTCCAGGAATTGAAGGATATCTCCAATGTCCATCTTTATAAAGGTGAAGGAAATAAATTGCCTTGTGACAAGCACAGGGGTGTTTCTTTCTTAGTCACTGTTGGTAAGATTCTTGCCAGAGTCATTCTTAATAAGCTAATCTTTCATCTGGAAGACGGTCACCTCCCTGAGAACTGCTGTGATTTCAGAAAGGGCTGAGGAACAGTTTGATATGTTGTTTACTTCCTGACAATGCCAGGAAAAATGTTAGGAGCAGAACAGAGGTCTATATACAACAGTTTTAGGTATGTTCAATACCTTTGATAATGACAACATGAATATGGAAAACTATGTCAAAATTTGGTTGCCCAAAGAAGTTTATCAGTATGATATGTCAATAAACAATAATGCATGATGCTCTCATGCTGTCCTAATCACTAATGGAGTGAAATAAGGCTGTGTACTTGCTCCCATACTTTTTAGCATGATATTTTCAATCATATTATCAAACACCTACAAAGGAAACCAATTAATTGAAATTAAATTAACATATTTTGGGGGAGAATGGTCAAAGATTTCAGGAAATAAGGGTTGGACCAACTATTTCAGTGGTAGAAGCAACTA
Organism: Macrotis lagotis; assembly: GCF_037893015.1. Classification (NCBI taxonomy): domain Eukaryota; kingdom Metazoa; phylum Chordata; class Mammalia; order Peramelemorphia; family Peramelidae; genus Macrotis; species Macrotis lagotis. The sequence goes on along the minus strand of NC_133658.1, from coordinate 601,625,057 downwards.
CTAAAAGAAACTTCTATGAATGCATCTCAGAACGTTCGATGAAATCAGTCTTAGGGAACAGTCAAAGCTTAATACAATGACTAGAATATAGTAGGTTCTTATTAAGTATTTATGAATGAATAAATTGCCTATAATCTTTAGAGGTTAACTTGGGACTGTCAAACTGAGGGTTGCATGTTAACTTAGGAAAGCACAAATTAATATTATCTATATTGCATTTATCTTGTCAAACATTTCTCAATTATATTTTCATCTGGTCCTGGCCTCTCAGGAATTTTGTGGGCAGACTACCAGTTTAACACCTCTAGCATAATTAACTTTCCTAGAGTTACAAAACAGTAACAGCAGGTTTCTATCCATTATACCTCACTGCCTCTCTCACAAGAAACCAGGGGTGCTCAATAAATACTCTTAAGTTTTAATTGAACCCAAGAGGATCTTACATCAGAAATGAACATTCTGTATCTTTGATTGATTTCTAAACCAGCCTCCCTGGGAATTGCTAAAGTAAAGAAGATGTTTCTGTCTTCTGAAATGCCAACAGTCAGAAAAAGAGAAGTCACCAAAAGGTGAAAAAAATCCATGCATGTGATTTAAACGAAGAATTCTTCATATCTGTATATTTTTATTCTAAGCCTAATGTTTTTTACCATTATTCATGAAGACATGGTTCTCATTATAACTAATTCTCACCTTTTCTACTGATCATTGCTTACTGTTAAAAATAAATGCCTTTTTCTTTAGTCACCTTCCACCTTTTGTGCCATGCTTAAGAAAAAATTTTAAAAAAGGAATGTCACTCTAAAGAAAACAATGCAACCAGACTCTCCCATGAGTTTGAAAAATGATTTAAAATGTTCTCACCTGATTGAGGAAAAAGTTTGGGTCCATTTAAGGCTGAACTGGGGAAGTTGCCAGTGAATATAATTGGGAGCACTGTGGATATCAGATGCAGCCAGCAAGATGAGAAAATGTCACCAACACCTCATTCCATGATGAGAAAATGGGAGCTGTGTGGCGATTCTCCTCTTTGGAGGGTTTTGAAAATGACAGCACAAAGACTAAGATGGATTTTCTCCCCACAGACTAGTTTTCAAGCTTCATTTCCCCGTGCCCTCATGAAAAGGAAGCAGGAAATCACAAGGAGATAGGGAGGAGGCTTTCCCCCTCAGTTTAAATGATAAAATTCTCATTTTTTTGAGGTTTCAAAGGAAAGATAAAGTGAAAAGGAGAGAGCACCCAATATCAGAAAAAACAGCATTATGGGGAAGAGGAATTTTTTTAAGACAATATCAAAAGTATAATCTCAGTTAAAAAATCTACATAATGCTTCAGTTCAGATGGGAATGAAAAAAGACAGTCATCTTGTTCTGATATTTTGAAAATGAAATAGGTTTCCCACCATTTCCTGCATAATAATAATAACAATAGAAAATATGTGTGCAGGATAGTCTAACATGAGCTTCACAATGGCAATAGCTGTCCTGGTCTCAAGAGTCATTAACTAGTTACTTATGGGTCAGTTAAAAGGTGGGCACTATAAGGAAGGTACTTAAAAGCCACAATCACTTGTGAAGGGGAGATATATGTCAGCCTGAGGTGAAATAAAATGTGATTTTTCAAAAAGGGCCTTCTTGCAGATAGCAAATTAATGAACTAATGTGATTTTGACTAAATGTTTGCCAGTCATAGTTAACAAAGCTAATGGAGGTTTCCCATTATCACTTGAGAGAAGATTAGAAAAGAAGTACTGAGCCTGAAAGGGAATGAGCCTTCCTTGTGCTTTTTCATTGAGATACATTAGTTGATAAAGTGGAAAGGTCAAGGAAATGTCCAGGAAACATCTACTATATAATTGTTCCCATAGACAGTTGCAAAGATGAGAGTGGTGGGGGGGTATAATGACTTGAGAAAATAGTTTATTAGTTATTATGGCAATGTTCAAAATGACAACTAAAAACCAAAATGCTCGTTTTCAAATTTTTCAAATGATCATAATAACATATTTTAAGTTTATCTGGTTGTTTCTTCCTGTTTTTCTTACATCTTAACAAATGGCACCTAAGAACTGAAGCACAAATCAATTTGCATAAAGCCATGGATATGACTTGCGTACTTTTTACTCTTTTAAAAATGTCTCCCTAAATATGAGAGTAAGGAATCTTTTGATAAACAGATCAAGTCCATGTATTCCCAGGGTCAATAAATGTAAACAGACTGGAAGTGGGGGAATGTACACACAATGTGCATAATTATTTCTGTTCCTCATTTCTTGCAGGGTTATCTTGCTTGATGCTAAACTAATCTTTACAAACACCTAACTTAAGAGGAGCTTGAAATATTTTGGATATAAATAGGAAATATAGTCATAGATATTATTATTCCTTAAGCAATGAGGTTTCCTCCCCACCTCTTATTCATCTTGGGGATGGTTGCAAGGTTGAGCATTGGACCACAATTCTAGGAAGATTATTTAGGGAGAATCAAGGAGTATGCTGTGAACTGGCAGACATTGCTTTGAAGTCTCTAGAGGATGACTTATATTCTCTGAGCATTATGACATAAAAGAAGGGTCAGTGGTGTGGCGAGTGTATTTAGGGGGTACATTAGGCATGAGAGTGACAGATGAGTAGAAGGAAAGACAGCAACCATCTGTTTTGGAAGTGACTCATGTCAACTGGATAAGTGTGAAAGCTAAATTTATACCTATGATGGTACATTCTAGAATTGGCCTTTTTTCTTTTTCCTTTTACTTTTTTAGGAGTAATAAGATATCAATAAACCAAACATATCCCAAAGTCATGAAGACTTAAAGTGTTTCTTGCACCAAAAGATAGTAGGTAAATACAAAAGCTAGATTTGGATATCTTTCTTTGGATAGTCATTTTGATGTGTACAAAGGATAATTGGATGATTAAGTTCAGTCAGGAACTATTTCTTTTTTGTCTTTTTATTCTTCTAACACAGTGTCTGAGAATAATAGATTATTAATTCTTGTTGGTAACATGTTTGAGAAAGGAATTAGGGACTCTCTAATTCAATGTTAGCAATTTATAGATGAGGAATCAGAAGCCTAGAGAAGTTAAATGACTTCTTCAAGGTCACAAAAACTATGTGACTGAAACAGACTGTATTTGAACTCAAGTTCAAATAAAGTTTGTAGTCTGCTTGCTATCAATCCTCATACAGAGTATACCAGCACAGGATGAACAAAAATGAAAGCCAGTCAGTCAGATTTCTTCCTATATAATTTAAATTCAGTATGGCAGCTGAGCTCACTTATGGGTTTCTATTTTGGGGGGAAAATGTGCCTATGGGACCAGTGTGCCATCTAACACAATTTTTCTAAATTTTTTCTAAATTTTTCTAAATTTCCTGCTCTATATTAGAAACTATATTGTCCACAAAGATTAAATTACTTACTATATTGGAATGTATCATTTTTGTTCTATATTATCTACCTAATTTTAAATTTCAGTAATTCCCAAAAAAGCATTCTTTGTTTGTCAATAGAGACTAAATGTTTCCTTTTTTGTGCTCCCCCACCCCATTTATCAAGTTGATGACCTCTCTTCTCAGGTTATTGAAATAATACCAAGTAGATGCCTGTGTGTTCATGTAAGACTGGTCCTGACCATTACAAAGTAGAAACTGAAGGAGCTGTTGGTGGCAATTGTTCTTTGTCATCAGCTACTAATCATGTTTCCTTATTCTCCTTGTTTCTTCCTGCTTTATCTTTCTTCTTTCCTCATTGCTACTCTATTTTTCTCTTTCCTGGCTCTTTCATAGGGGGTGTGGTAGATCAAAAATGCTTATCCAACACAACCAATTAAAACTTTCCTACAGAAAATACTCCCTGAAAACTGCAAAGCAGTATTGTGATTGTGTCTAATGCAAGACTGGAAACTCCATAGGAAATTAAAAGTTAGGACAAGAATCACTGTTGCTCAAAACTCCCCAAAAAATAATCCATACAGAGTCATTTAGCTCTCTTTCTGAATTTAAATGTATGTTTATTTAAAAACTAGTATTTAGCTAGCTATGGTTGTGGTAAAATTTCAGGTTAACTGTAAATTTTGAGGTAAAGAAAGGAGTAAAGCATATTACAGTATCTGAGAGGGATATTGAGGAAAGAGCTAACTTTTTTGAACTTTCCTCAGTCTTTGCATAAATGGGTATAACCAGTAGCTTTAAATGAGATATAATTATATAAAATATTCCTTTGACATTTTATTAATATGACCTTAAATCTATAATTTTTGTAGTAGTATTACTTTTACTATATTATATGGGAAATTATCTAATTTTTTATATCTGTAAACATTGTTTTACAGTTGTCTTTCTATAACTCCTATGTATGTCTTAGTAGATAAGTCATCAGACACATAATATATCTTGCTGTTTTAAAAAGAAGGTCTCTTTCTCTTAGTTTTGGACTGGTCCTAGTTACTTTGGAGATTTATTGTTAAACTGCTCCTTTCTTGAAGCTGGTATTGTCTTGAGAATTGCTTGTTGTTTTTCTTAGCATTATGTAATCAACAAAAAAAGAGGAAGTTTTATCTCCTTTTTCTAAATATTTTTGACATATTATTCCATTTAGCATGTCTCTAATATTTCAATATTAAACTTAATCCAATACCATTTTTCTAACTCAATTTTATTAACAAAGCCTCCAGCATTTCTCCATTATAATTAAATTTCTATTAATATGATTATTTTGCTTTTATTTTTCAAATGTTGACTTATTCTCTCATTCTTGTATAAATGAATACTGTGTTTATAAGTGTTACAAAAAGTTTTTTATAAATGTAGTTAATAATTTATAGAAATATTTATTAACTACAATGATCTATACTATTCTTTTTCTGCTTTGTCTCTCCCTAGTTTGGATATCAGAATGATATGTGAACATAAGGAAAGGGTGGGAAAATGTCTGCTTCCTTTAAGTTTGTCAAAGTTTCATCTAGGAATAAAGCTATTGTTTAAATATTTGAAAGACTATATTCAATAGTACTATGCTGATAAATGCTTTCATCCAGCTCTCTGACAAAAAAAAACTATGCCTGATACATTTTTGTTTAGTCTATATTATTACATTTTTTCCTTAAGTCTAGATAATCAACAAAACAATAAACCAATTCTTGATTTATAGCATTTGCTGATTTTCAAAGTATAAATGTTCACATAGAAATCACAAGCTAGTTTGACCTGATTCTGGCATACCCTGATGGTACTTGTAGTTCAATATTAAAAAGAGGTTGTTCTTTCTTTCAGAATTAATTTAAATTTTTTCTAGATCATTATTTCATTATTTTTATATTTCTTCTATTTAATTTTTTCAGTTTTTATTATATAGTTAATTTCACTTATTTTTTCTTTTATTCTTTGAGGATTTTACTATTTCACATCTATATTGGTAATTTAATTTCCTTCTTTTTATCAAATTAAATACAAGTTCATCAATATTACTGGTGTTTTTAAAATCTTTATTTCATTAGCGAACTTTAAAACAAATATAAATATTTTATTTGTTTTTCAATTATATACAACAGTCGTTTCTACCTATCATTTTATATAAGGTTTTGAATTTTACAAATTTTCCCCATCCTCCCTTCTCTCCCCCTCCTCCCCCCACAGAAGGCAACTGAAAATCTTTACATTGTTTCCATGCTATAAATTGATCAAAATTGAATGCTGAGAGAAAAAAACATATCCTTGAGGAAGAAATAAAATATTATAAATAACAAAATTATGTAGCACATAAGACAACTTTTTTAAAAACTTGAAGGAAATAATCTTTTCTGTCTGTTTAAAATCCATAGTTCTTTCTCTGTGATGGAGATGGTATTCTCCAACACAGATACCCTAAAATTGTCCCTGATTATTGCACTAATGGAATGAGCAAGTCAATTAAGTTTGATCATCACCCCTATGTGGCTGTTAGAGTGTAGAATTGTCTTCTGGCTCTGTTCATTTCACTCAGCATTAGTTCATGCAAGTCTTTCCAGTCGTTTCTGAAATCCCATCCCTCCTAGTTTCTAATAGAACAATAGTTAGTGTTCCATAACATACATATACCACAGTTTCTTCAGCCATTCCCCAATTGATAGATATCCCCTCGATTCCCAATTCTTTGCTGCCACAAACAGAGCTGCTATGAATATTTTTGTACAAATGATGTTTTTATTCTTTTTCATGTTCTCTTCAGGATACAGACCCAGTAGTGGTATTGCTGGGTCAAATGCTATGCACATCTTTGTTGCCCTTTGGGCATGATTACAAATTGCTCTCCAGAAAGGCTGGATGAATTCACAGCTCCACCAACAATGTATTAGTGTCCCAGATTTTCCATATCCCTTCCAATATTGATCATTGTCCTTACTGGTCACATTGGCCAATCTGAGAGGTGTGATGTGCTTTAATTTGCATTTCTCTAATCAATAATGATTGAGAGAAATTTTTCATATGACTATAGATAGCTTTTATTTCCTCATCTGCAAATTGCCTTTGCATATCCTTTAATCATTTGTCAATTGGGCAAGAGCTTGTTGTTTATAATTTGACTCAGTTCTCTAAATATTTTAGAAACGAGTCCTTGTCAGAAACATCAGTTGTAAAATTTGTTTCCCAATTTACTACATTTCTTTGGATCTTGGTTACAGTGGTTTTGTTTGTGCAAAAGCCTTTTAATTTAATGTAACCAAAACTATTCAGTTTGTTTTTTACATATGCTCTATCTCTTCCTTGATCATAAACTGTTCCCCTTTCCATAGATCTGACAGGTAAACTATTCCTTGTTCTCCTAGCTTGCTTATAATATTGTCTTTTATGTCTAAATCCTGCACCCATTTTGATCTTATCTTGGGATAGTGAGATGGGTCTAATCCAAGTTTCTGCCATACTATCTTCCAATTTTCCCTAAATTTTTACTAGAGTTCCTATCCCAGAAGCTGGACTCTGGGTTTATCAAGCATCAGATTGCTATAATAATTTCCTGCTGTCTCTTTTGCACCTAGACTATTCCACTGATCAACCATTCTATTTCTTAGCCAGTACCAGATAGTTTTGATGACTGATGATCTAAAATTATAAAGCATCAATCATCAAAACTGGCTAAAATTAATTATTGATTTTTGCTTTAAAAGATAGTATTCAGAGATTATTTATCTAATGATTATTTTAATTGTAGGCTCAATTCAGTTATCTTTCATTAATATAATTGTTCAAAGATGCACTTTTCTATAGAGGATTTGTTTCACACTAATTTTAGGAATGATTGAAACCTAAATTACTATATTTTCCCAAGTATATGATATATACCCTATTTTGAAAAAATTGGGGGTTTAAAAACTGGAAGCATTTTCTCAGTGCTTGTAGATTAACTTGCATTTCTTGCTTTTTTTTCCATGCTTATTGTCTTTGTGCTCATTGTTTCACATTTGTTAATAGTATAATAGGTTATGTTTTGCCATGTTCTGCTCAAAAATGGTACAGAAAAGACTTTTGTACAGTGCTAAATTCAAGTTAAAAGTGGTCCAGTTTGCAAAAGTGAATGAAAATCCTACTACTAAATGTAAATTTGGTCCTCCTCCACCTGAGAAAACAATCCAAGACTGTCTACAGAAGAAATCCCACTGAAAATGCCACAGCAAAAGAAGGCCATGAGAGGGAAGTTAGCAAAATGACCTGCCTTAGAGAGCGAATTGAAGAGATGGATTGAAGAGAAAAGGGCAATTGGAATTCCTGGGTCCACAAAGATGATTCAGCAGGAGACAATAAGAATTGCTGATCAAAAAAAAGTGACTGATTTCAGAGGAGAAAACAATTGGTGCTTCAGATTCATGAAAAAGAATGGACTAAGCATACATCCACTCACCAGACTTGCCCAGGGAGTTCTTGTGGTCAACCACAAACCAGAGCACAGGAAGGAGAGCAGTCAGAGCCTCTCCTAAGATAGTGTTTGGTCAGCAAACACAGATGAGGATGAGCCAATGGATGGGAATTTTGACAGTGATGAGGGGTTATATGAACTTGAGTTCAATAACTTTGTGATACTTTTTTTTCAAATTTTGGGCCCCAAAATTAAGGTGTGTCTTATACATGGAGGAAGTATGGTATATTCTATTTAAATTTTTATTTTAAAATAATTTTTTCCATTGTGCTTTTTTTTAACTTCAATTTTTTCCCCCTGCAATGTTCTGCTTTGGGAAATTGTTTCTTTGCTTGTTTTATATTCAAGGATATAAATTTAAAATTTGCTTTATCCTCTGCCAATTTTTTATGTGTTATGTTGATAGTTAGTTTTAGGTACTTCAGCTTGTTTTGCTTAAAATAATTCACTCCAAGTCTTCTCCATCCTTCATAGACATAATTCCCATTCACTTCACATTTCAAATCTATCTCACAGAATACTAAATCTTCCCTTAAAAAAATCTACTCTAGATAACTATGGTGTTTTTTACTTGAAATAATCCTCTCCCTGACTGCACCTTCAGGAGTGTAAACAGACATTCCAATGTTTCCCAGAGCAGCTACAGATCTGCTTAAATTAGCATTACTCCTAGAATCATTTTTATGCTTAACTTTCACATTCTTTTTAAAAATTTGCTCTATAAACCCTTGTTTCCCCAATTTGCACTTTTTTTGTCTGAGTCACCCATGCTTCCTTCTTTGATTTTTAGAAATTTAAAATCAGTTCATTCCATTTTCATCTCCTTCTGATAGGCATTGGTTCCCATCCCTCATTTGCATAACAATTTCTTCAGTGACCTATAGACAAGAAGGGGTGGGGGTGGGGTAGAGGAGACTTTCAAAAGGGAATAATTATATCATCTTCCTTGAAGAATCTACCTCCTGGACTTTTCAAGCTATTCAGACAGCCTGAACAATCTTTAGATTATTTTCTTTTATATTTTTCATTTATTGAATCCATTGTATGAAATGATGATGCCACTGGTACTAGGTGACATATATCTGATAGAATGAGGAACCAAAAGGTACAGCTACCATTTGTGGAACTCTGAATGTCACCCTAAGACTGGTGATACTGCAGCCCTGGGGTTTCTTGATGGCATGGGAAACCTTCAGCTAAAAGACCAAAGTCTCCAATTGTATCCAGGTCAACACTAATTGTTCTCTCCCTATTTTATCGGGCCACTAGATTCAAATGATTCTAGAAGATATAGTATAAATGGTGTCTTTGTACAACATCCCCTCATTTTAATGCATATCACATGCATTTCATGACATCACTTCCTTGATGTCATGGTCTTGTTTGAGACTGAAAGAAAACCTATTTGTTTATTTTCATTTGCTTTTATTAACAGACTTTCTCAAAGATGACTGTTTGGAAATCATTAATTTGCTATAAATGCATCTTTTTTTCTCTTAAAGAACACATTCTCAGCTTCAAACAATAAGCTTACTTTGGATATAAACTATGTTTCTTTGCCTTTCATTATATCATAGCTCATTCTTTCATGCATTTGACATTATTGATGAGTAATCCTAGGTTATTTTAACTCAAATTTCATGGTATTTCAATGCCTCTTCCTGTCCACTTGCAAGAATTTTCCTTCTTCCTCATTTATGGATAAAATTTAATCTTGCATTCTTCTCTTCATTGTTTCTTGTATTTCATAATAATTTTCTTATATGGCTTCCTAAATTGAGATAGTCAACTTTTTTTCTTTTCTTTTCTCATGTATGACTGTGTTTGTTTGTAAGAATTATGCTTAGATTGGTCCTCATATTTGTTTTCATGAGCAGTTGTTATGGAATTTAGAAGCTCACTCTTCCTTTCATCATCTATTATTACATTCTTCTGCCACTTGGAATTGAATAAGAATTTGAATAGGAGAAACAATATTTGTGATAGGTTTAAAGCAAAGATGAGGATGGGGATTTGTGTACCACTAACAGAGATAATGATATGAAAGGCTCAGACTTTTATTTAGGGGAAAGTGCCTATTTAGTTTGGTCTTAGTAGGGATTATGTGAAAGGGAATAGTGGGTTCTAAAGTATACTGTGCTATGGGAGAATTGGAACAGCAGTAAGATTTATCCAAGACACCAAGTCTTAGTCTCAGTGAGTGATGCTTTTAATAACATGAAAAAGCACAAGGTAGAGAAAAACTAGTAGTCAGAGACTAGGTGCTTGAATAAGTTTAGGAGTGATGGGTTTTCATGGACTTTAGAGAGGAAGAAAAGTGAAAACTCCTCCCCAAGGGAGGAGTTGGAAATGAAAGTTCTGTCCAAGGGAAGGGGAAGAATTTGAAGGCAGGATGGGAAGTACTAGTTCTAATACCTGGACATGTCAGCACTGCTTGAATGGAAGTATGGGAATGCATCTAAAATAAATGTTAATAAAACATGAAAAGTCACAAAGGTTAGCTGGGAGAGCAACTGGAATTCAAAGGAAAATCTAAGGGAGACTGACTAACTGTCATCTCTGGACAATGAGGGACCTGAGTGTTGCTAAGCACATCATGCTTGTAGAGTATCTAGCTCATGCTTGGAGTATTTCTACCTACTGTTTCTAGCAACACACCATGGTGGTGGGGGGAGGTTAGCAGCAAATTTATGGGGGGTTACTTCTTGTTGTACAGAATAGAGGGATACCTTTACCTATAAATGACCATACTGGAACTCGAATGTCAGTCTAATATATATTATATTATTTGATAAGTTCTTAGGAGTCATTGGTGGCTTTGAATAGAGGAATAATGTGAAATAATTAGAGCTATTCTTTAGGTGAATTATATCTGTACTATATATGATGAAGAGAAGGATTTAGGAATGGAGAATGGAATACTTCCTTCACTCAAAATACCTATGATTTCAGTGTTGTAGTTATTTCTTCCGTGGATGTAATTGCACTTTTTTCTTTCTTTTATTTTTTAAATAAATTTATTTATTTATTTCCCCAACAAAATCCAGTGATTTCAAAAATCATTTTTGTAAGCTTTTGAGTTCTTCAATTTTCTTTCTCTTACTTTCTTCTCCTTAACAGAGAGCAGTTTAATATAAGTTATACATTTATAACTATTATAAATACATTTCTTGCTAATTAAGGTAGGAAAGAGGAATAAGAAAAGAACACAAAAGGGAAAAACCACAAAACATAAAACAAATTTTAAAAATTGAAAATTTTAAGCTTTGTTTGGCATTCAGACTCCATCTTCTCTGACTGTGGATGATATTTTCCATCACAAGCCCCTTAGAATTGTCTTTGATTATTGTACTGATGATTAGAGCAAGTACATCACAACTGATCATCACACAATGTTGCTGTTAACATGTTCAATTTTCTTCTGGTTCTGTTTACATCACAAAGCATCAGTTTGTTCAAGTGAAGCAGTAGGGGGAGGGAGAGAGGGGGAGAGACAGGGAGAGAGAGAGAGAGAGAGAGAGAGAGAGAGAGAGAGAGAGAGAGAGAGAGAGAGAAAGAGAGAGAGAGAGAGAAGAACAGCCAAGCAGTGTTGGCTGGACCACAGGTTGGTAGAGAAGACTATGGCCCCTCAGAATAGTAGTATTCTGTCACATTCATAAACCACAATTTATTCAGCCATTACCCAATTATGGGCATCCCTTCAATTTACAATCCTTTAGAACTTTAAAAAGAACTGACATATAAACTTCCATACATAAATACATACATACATACATATGTGTGTGTGTCTTTTCTCCTTTCTTGTGATCACTTTGAAATAAAGACTTAGTAGTTATATGGGTATGCACAGTATTATTGCCCTTTGGGCATAATACCAAATTGCTCTCCATAAAGGGTAGATCAGTTCACAACTCCACCAACAATGTATTAATGTCTCAGTTTCCCCTGTCCCCCCCCAACATTCCTTTCTTGTCATATTGGCCAATCTGATAGGTGTGATGTGGTACCTCAAAATCATTTTAATCGTTTTCTCTAAGCAATAATGATTAGAGCAACTTTCAAATAACTATAGATAATTTTAATTTTTTCATATGAAAACTACCTATTCATATTCTTTGTTCATTGATCAAGTGGGGAATGCCTTGCTTCTTATAAATTTGACTCAATTCTCTATATATTTTAGAAATGAGTCCTTTATCAGAAACACTAGCTATAAAAATTGTTTCTCAATTTATTCCATTCTTTTTAATCTTGGTTGCATTGGTTTTATTTGTGCAAAACTTTTTAATTTGATTCAATTAAATTGTCCATTTTGCATTTTATAATATTCTCTATCTCTTCTTTGGTCATAAACTCCTCCCCTTTCCATAAATCTGACAGATAAACTATTCCTTTTTCTCCTGACTGGCTTATGGTATCACCTTTTATGTCTAAATCCTGTATTCATTTCAAACTTTTCTTGGTTGTGAGTTATTGATCTATGTCTAGTTTCTGACATACTATTTTCCAGGTATTTTTCTTAGAAGTTTTTGTTAAAGAATAAATTTTTATCCTAGAAGCTGGAGTTTTAGGGTTTATCAAACTATAGGTTACTAAACTCATTTACTGTTCCTTTTGCACCTAATCTATTCCACTGATCCACCACTCTATTTCTAAGCCAGTACCAAACACTTTTGATGATTGTTCCTTTATAATATAAATATAAATCTGGTAAGCTAGATTACTTTTCTTTGCATTTTTATTAATTACCTTTATTTTCTTGACATTTTGTTCATGAATATGAATTTTGTTACTATTTTTCCTAGCTCTATAAAATAAATTTTTTGGTAGTTTGATTAGTATGGCACCAATCAGGTAATCTAATTAAGGAAGAACTGTCATTTTTATTATATTAACTGTGTCTACCCACAAGCTATCGCCAAATGTCCAATTATTTAGATCTTATTTTATTTATGTGAAAAGTGTTTTGTAATTGTTTTCATATAGTGTCTGAATTTGTCTTGTCAGGTACTCTCAAGGATTTTGTGTTGTCTACAGTTACTTTAAATTTAATTTCTCTTTCTATCTCTTGTCATTAGATTCTATCTTTTCAAATCTTAATAAATTTTTCATAAATTATAATAAAGTAAAAACTACTATTATACTCTGATACTGAGTCACTCTAAACTTAACTATATTGATCCTAAGACAGCACTCACCTAACAAATATGTATAACTTTAAACAAAATTGTGCTACACTGGTACAACCTTTAAGAAGTAAGGATCATCTCCTTTAAAAAAACCAAGAGCAGTAAGAATGAAACATATATGTATATATATATATATATATATATATATATATATATATATATATATATATGTGTGTGTGTATGAAACAGATGTGTGTGTACATATATATATATATATATATATATATATACATACATAAATTTTTAGGAAGGATAATATATATATCTTTCTTAAAAATTTCCATTTTTTTCTCTTGGTTTATTCAAATGCTACTCGTTATTCATAGTAAATGATGCTTGTGTCCCACCCTCTATATGAAGTCTTCCTAAATTACTACACATCAATTTCTTTCTTTTATAATCATCTATAATTTTTTCATGGTCCTAACTTTGTCCTGAGTTCCTACTTCTGGAATCTCTGAATTTGAATCATTTAACAAAGGGACTATTACAACCCTGATCAGCTTTCTGGATCCACTGAGGATGTTGACTCCATTTCATGCCCCCACCCCACCCCCACTGCATGTTTCAAACCAAGTTAACTGGTTTAGCAATCTAATCCAATTGTCTTACTCTACAGAGGAAGAAACAGGGGTCCAGACATTAAGAAGATCACACATGATCAGTATCAGAAGGAGGATTTGAGTTCAGGTCCTCTGACTTCAAGGATACTGCTCTTTTTCCTTTCTGATACTGCCTTCTAAGGGCTGATTTTGCTTCAGGAATTTTCTGTTGATGATTCTAGCTACCTTTGTTGACAATCTATGTCCTGTCAGGTCTCCTTCTTCATTATCCAGTAGGGGCCTTGGTTCCAAATCTCAAGTATTGTGGTATTCAGAATAACTGTCTAAAAGCAGAATATTCAAGCAGTTCCTTATATTTACCTCCATGCTTTCATTCTGGCTCCTGAAATGATGCTATTATAGTTTTCTGTTATTTGCAGACACTCACTGTGAGCCATTTCTTTAGAAAACATATCCCCACATGCAATGATAAGGTACATGCACCAAAAACTCTCTATTTGCTTTTTCACCTTTCTTTGTCTTTTGACAGTGGATATTTTTCTAAGCTCCACTTTACTGCTGATATTAACAACATCCTATTTTTAGGAAATTACTTCTTAGGATGCTTCAGCTTCACTAGATACTGTACTTCTCACAAGGTGATTTCCATTATAAAATCTTTCCAGGAGATGCAAGAGGTCAGAAGATAAATAGAAGTTTGGAGTGCAAGAGAGAAGCATTTAATTAAGCGGCAAAAGAGGAGGCAGAATATGCTCTTTAAACTCAGGAAGTGGAAAACTAGCAGCAATTTGAGAGGGAAATAGGAAAACTCCAAATAAATTTGGGAATGGACATATTCATAAATTGAGTATAAGGGGAAATTCAGCTTTATATGTGTATGGAATTTGGAAAAGAAAGTGGCATAGAATTTTGGAAAGATTATTTAGAAAAGTTTGCATTTTTGTTAGGCATGAGAGAGGCAGGGGAGGGAGGGATGGGGGAAGGAGGGATGGGGAGATAGGGAGAAAGGAAGAGAGGCAGAGACAGACAGAGACAGAGACAAAAAGGTATTTACTGAGCGTCAGCTATGTGTCTAGAATTATTCTAGACTCTGTAGAGAATATATTGAAAGTACATAATGTGGTCCCTGACCTCAAATTGCTTAAGGTCTATTTGGGGAGAAAAATCTGAAACTGAACAAACAATGAAAGAATGAGAAAATGAGGCGAACCATAAGGAATTTAAAATTTAAAGGAGAAAAAGGGAAACTGCCAAATCAAATTTCTACTGTCAGTCATTTAATTGCTTTTCAATTGTTTTTGATATCAGTAAGAGTACAAAATGATTTTCCCCTTTTCACATTGTTTGAATTTGATTTGATCAAACATCAGCCAATTTGGGCTGCTATGCAAACAGCTAGGCATTCAGCCAGTCCTCAAGAGGAGGAATTTAGAAAATGATTCTTCGGGAAGTCAGCCATGGTTACAGTAGATCAATATGAATCTACCCTTTCATCTTCATATATATTGAAGAAGAGGCCATAGGAAAGAGTTACCCCACCATGGGTTATGTAACAAGATAGGGGTCAGAGACTCAGAGGTTCTAGTCTGCCTGCCACAAATTAGCTTTTTGAGTTTGAGTAAATTACTTGACATTTTATAGAGCTCAGTATATGATTCTAAGATAATCCTTAATGTGGTTAGACTATACTCAAAGGTGTGCTTTTTTTTACCCTGCATCCTTAATTTAGTCCAAGAAATGCTGGATAGGAAGAAAGGAAGGAAGGACGGAAGGAAGCAAGCAAGCAAGAAGGAAGGAAGGAAGGAAGGAAGGAAGGAAGGAAGGAAGGAAGGAAGGAAGGAAGGAAAGGAGGGAGAGAGGGAAAAGAGGAAGTAGATTGATGAATCTCTAGGAAGATTTTATGATTATGAATTGAAGCTCCTTTGTGAGAAATTATTCTTGCCAGAAGAAATGGCAATGTGATTTGAAAATAAACACCAGTTTATTGTAACTGAAATCAAAGTGCTGTTTGTTTGGATTTTACAATTATTCTGGGTTTTTTTTAATGATTGTAAACAATAGGATTGAATTTATACAAACTTGATCTTTTAAGTCCTTTAATCTAAAGTATCCTGGGGATCTGATGACATGAAAGCTAAGACTCCCCATAGAAAATAATTCCTTTAAGAATATTCTCAATAACTACTATTTTCTTACCTGACAGGAATAATAACAGCAATATCTAATGTTCAGTAAAAGCAACATCAGAAGAATCAGCATCATGATATGCCCTAAAGGGGTTGTATCTGAAAAATGATTGACTGCTCTTTAATGA
Organism: Macrotis lagotis; assembly: GCF_037893015.1. Lineage (NCBI taxonomy): Eukaryota > Metazoa > Chordata > Mammalia > Peramelemorphia > Peramelidae > Macrotis > Macrotis lagotis. Next base: position 601,609,100 of record NC_133658.1, on the reverse strand, counting down.
TTTCATATACACTCCCATTGAAGGTAAGATAGAACACTATGGTAGAAACAAGAGAACAATGTAGACATTAACAACATTGTGAGATAAACAACCTTGATGAAAGCAGCTCCCCTGAGCAGTTCAGAGAGCTAGGACAACTGTATTAGACCAGCTATGACAATGTTATCCCCATCCAGAGAAAGAAAAGAAAAACAAAGCAAAACCAACCTTTCAGAATCTGATGAAAAACTTTATAAAAAATTACCTTTTAGTATCTCTTTCCCTTAATCCTAATTCTTCAAATTGAAAATAACTATCTGTAAAAATGTTTATCAGAAATATGGATGTACAATGCTAACTTGACTGGTCTCCATTGGTGTGGGGAAAGAGTAACTTTAAAATACACATGTGCATATGGATGAAAACAAACAAACAAATAAATAAATGAATAAATAAATAAAAACTAGAACACTATGAATTTATCTTTTTTAATTTCCATTTTCTTTTTTCCAATTATACATATAGTTTTCATCATTCATTTTTGTAAGATTTTGAGTTCCATATTTTTCAACCACCTTCTTTTGCCTCTTTGACAGCTTGAAATCTGATATAGCTCACACAAGCACAATCATATTAAACATATTTACACATTACTGATACTGTGAAAGAGAATCAGAATAAACGGAGGAAAAGAAAACATGAGAAAGTAAAAAGCAGAAACAAATTCCAAAAAAGTGAAACCATGACCTGGTCCACATTCAGACTCCATAATTCCTTCTCTGAACAAGGATAGCATTTTCCATCATAAGTGTTTTAGAATTGTTTTTAATATTTGCACTGCTGAGGAGGTAAGTCTATCATAGTTGGTCATCACACTAAGTGTTGCTTTTAATGTACACAGAATTCTCCTGGTTCAACTCACTTCACTCAACATCAGTTCTTCTATGTCTTCCCAGGTTTTTGGAAATCCACCTGCTCGTGATTTCTTACAGAACAATACTATTCCATGACATTCAAATACTACCATTTTTTTCATCTATTCCCCAATAATGGTCATCTGGCAATTTTCAATCCTTTCCCACTACAAAAAGAGCTTCTAAAAATATTTTTTGTACATGGGGTGTTTTTTCACTTTGGATTTATCTTATTTTATAGAATAGATGTATTCTTTTTTTATTTTTCTTTTCTTTTTTAAAAACTTAATTATTTCTTTATTTTCATCAATATGTCCATGTATAATTGTTTTTTGTTTTGTTTTGCAAAGTAGTGGGGTTAGGTGACTTGCCCAAGGTCAAACAGCTAGATATTAATTAAGTATCTAAGGCTGGAATTGAACTCAGTTCCTCCTGACTCCAGGGTCAGTGCTTATCCACCATTCCACCTAACTTCCCTGCACATTTATCTTTTTAAGTTACAAAATTTCCTTCCATCCTCCCTTCCCCTCAGTGACAAACAGTCAGGTTAGCATTGTACATGCATATTTTGATAAACATGTTTACAGATTAGTTATTTTTCAGTATGAGGAATTGGGATTAAGAGAAAGAGACACATAAGAGATAATTTTTTATAAAGTATTCATCAGCTTATGAAGGACTGGTGTGTGTGTGTGTGTGTGTGTGTGTGTGTGTGTGTGTGTATGCACGTGTGTCTGTTTTTTATTTTGTTTTGTTTTTCCTCTGGATGGGGATAATAAGTCCAGCCAGTCTAATGCAGTTGTTCTAGCTCAATGGACTGCTGAGAGGAGTTGCTTCCATAAAGGTTTTTCATCTCACAATGTTGTTGCTTATGTAGACATCATTCTCTTGACTCTCCTCCTTTTGTTCAGCATCAGACCCTTTATGTCATCCCATAATTCTCTAGAGTCCAACCACTTATGGTTCCTTATACAACAATAGTATTCCATAGTATCCATGTATCATAACTTGTTTAGCCATTCCTCAGTTGATAGGCATCCCCTCAATTTCCAATTTCTCGCAACCACAAAAAGAGCTGCTAAGAATATTTTGGAACATGTAGGACTTTTCCCTTTTTCTATAATTTCTTCTGCATATAGACCTAGAATTGGAATCATTGGGTCAAAAGGTATGAACAGTTTTATTGTTCTATAGGCATAGTTCCACATTGCTTTCCAGAAAGATTGGATCCATTCACAATTCCACCAGCAAGGCATCAATGTCCCAATCCTACCACAACCTCTTCAGCATTGATTATGTTCCCTTTTTCTCATCTACACCAATCTGATAGGGATGTGATTATTGTTTTAATTTACATTTCTCTAATCAATGATGTTTTTGAGTACTTTTTCATATGATTACATATAGCTTTAATTTCTTCACTTGAAAATTGTCTGTTGATAACCTTTGACCATTTATCAGTTGGGGAATGACTTGTGTCCTTATAAATTTAATGCAATTCTCTATATATTTTAGAAATGAGAACTTTATCAGAAGTCCTAGTTTTGAAAATTGTTTCCCAGTCTTCTGCTTTGCTTCTAATTTTGCCAGCATTGATTTTATTAATGCAAAAACATTTTAATATAATCAAAATCATACATTTTGCAATTTATAATGTGCTCTAACTGTTGTTTGTTCATAGATTTATTCCCTTTACAAAGATATGATACAGAGTGTATTTCTTGGTCTATTAATTTATCTATGGTATCACTATGTCTAAATCCTGTACCTTAGTAAAAATATCACTTGTACAAAAATATTCATAGCAGCCCTATTTATGGTGGCAAAGAACTGGAAATCAAGTGAATGTCCTTCAGTTGGGGAATGGTTTAACAAATTGTGACACACACACACATATACATATATGTGTATGTATGATGTATGTGATGAACACTATTGTTCTATTAGAAACCAGGATGGATGGGAATTCAGGGAAGCCTGGAAAGATTTGTATAAACTGATGTTGAGTGAGATGAGCAGAATTGGAAGAATACTGTAAACCCTAACAGCCACATGGGGGTGAGGGTCAACCTTAATGGACTTGTTCATTCCATCAGTGCAACAATTGGGCACAATATTGTGGTATCTGCAATGGAGAATACCATTTGTATACAGAAAAAAATAATTGTGGAGTTTGAACAAAGACCAAAGACCTTTAATTAAAAAAACACATTATCTTACTATGTAATTTTGCTATCTCTTATACTTTATGTTTCTTCCTTAAGGATATGATTTCTCTCTCATCACATCCAACTTAGATCAATGCATACCATGGAAACAATGTAAATACTAACAGACTGCTTTCTTTGTGGGGGAGCAAGATTAGGGGGGAAAATTGTAAAACTCAAAATAAATAATATCTTAAATAAATGAATGAATGAATGAATCCTGTAACCTATTTTGGTATAGAGTGTGAGATGTGGAACTATGCCTAGTTGTTGCCATACTATTTTCCTGTTTTCCTAATAACTTTTGTCAAATAGAGCATTCTTTTCCCAGCAGCTGATGTCTTTGGGTTTGTCAAATACTAGATTGCTATGGTCATTTACTGCAACTTCTTTAGAACTTAGCCTAATCACTGATCCATTAATTCTTAACCAGTACCAGGCAGTTTTGATGGCTACCACTTTATAGTATAGTTTTATCAGGTAGAGCTAGTCTACCTTCCTTTACATTTTTTTAAATCAGTTCCCTTACTATTCTTGCCCTTTTGTTGCTCCAGATGAATTTTGTTATTACTTTTTCTAGCTCAGTAAAGTAGTTATTTGGTAGATTGATTGCTAAGGCACTTAATAAGTAATTTAATTTGAATAGAATTGTTATTTTTATTTTATTAGCTTGACCTAATAATTAGCATTTAGATTTGACTATTTTGGGTAAGGAGAGCTTTATAATTGTGTTCATAAAGTTCCTGGGTTTGTCTTGGTAGGAAGATTCCCAAGTATTTAATGTTATCTATAGTTATTTTAAATGGAATTTCCCTTTCTATCTCTTGCTTTTGGACTTTGCTGTTCAATTATGGAAATGCTGATGATTTATGGGGATTTATTTTATATCCTGCTACTTTGCTAAATTTGTTGTTTCAAGGAGATTTTGGATGATTTTCTCAGGTTCTCTAGATATGCCATCATATCATCTGCAAAGAGTGAAGGTTTTGCTTCCTCATTGCCAATTCTGATTCCTTCACTTTCGTTTTCTTCTCATTGCTACTGCTAGCATTTCTAACACATACTAATGATGAAAATGGGCATCTTTATTTCAACCCTGATTTTATTGGAAATGCTCCGAGTTAATTCCTAATACATATAATATTTGTTGATGGGTTTTAGATAGATACTATTTATTATTTTAAGGAAAACTCCATTTATGCCTACACTTTCTAGCATTTTTAATAGGAATGGATGTTGTATTTTATTAAAGGCTTTTTCAGCATCTATTGAGATTATCATAGGATTTTTGTGGGTTTTGCTACTGATGTGTCTAATTATGTTGAGTGTTTTTATAATGTTGAACCATCCCTGCCTACCCGGTATAAATGTGACCTGATCATGACTTATCATTATTCTAGTAATAACTTTCTGTGGTCTCATTCCAAAATTTTATTTAAGATTTTTGCATCAATATTCATTAGGGAGATTGATCTATAATTTCCTTTGTCTGTTTTGGTTCTTCCTGGTTTAGGTATCAGTGCCATGTTGTTCTCATAAAAGGAGATTGGCAGAACTCCTTCCTCTCCTATTTTTAAAATAGTTTATGTAGAAAAGGAATTAATTGTTCCATAAATAGTTGTTAGAATTCAAGTTTAGGGGTGGCTAGGTGGCATAGTCGATAAAGTACCAGCCTTGGAGTCAGAAGTACCTGGGTTCAAATCTGGTCTCAGACACTTAATAATTACCTAGCTGTGTGGCCTTGGACAAGCCACTTAACACCATTTGCCTTGCAAAAACCTAAAAAAAAAGAATTCAATTGTAAATCCATCTGGGCCTAGAGACTTTTTCTTACCAAATTTATTGATGGTTTTTTTCAATTATTTTTTTTGAAGTGCGGTTATTTAAGTAATTTATTCCCTCTTCTGTTAATCTGGACAGTTTATATTTTTATAAATATTCATCCATTTCACTCAGATTATCCAATTTATTGACATACAGTTTGGAAAATAAGCTCTGAATTATCTCTTTAATTTCCCCCTTATTGGTGCTGAATTCACAATTTTCATTTTTGATTCTGGTAAATTGGTTATCATCTTCCTTTTTTATAGTCAGATTAACCAAAGGTTAGTCTATTTTACTTGCTTTTTCATAAAACCAACAGTTTTATTCCTGCGATCAATGGTTTTCTTGCTTTTAATTTATTGAAATCCTTTGATTTTCAGAATTTCTAATTTGGTATTTAATTGTGGACTTTAATTTATTCTTTTTTCTAGGTTTTTTAGTTGCATACACAATTCATTGATCTTCTCTTCTCTCTTAATTAATATAGGCATTTAGAGATATAAGGTTTCCCCTCAAAACTGCCTTGGCTGCATCTCATAAATTTTGGTATGATGTCACATTATTATCATTTTCTTGGATATAATTATTATTTCTATTATTTGCTGTTTGATTCATCCATTATTTAAGATAAAGTTATTTAATTTCTAATTAGTTCTAGGCTTATTTTTCCATGGCCCTTTATTACATGTAATTTTTATTGCATCATGATTTGAAAAAATGTGTATTTATTATTTCTGCCTTTCTGCATTATGCCTTACTACATAGTCAGTTTTGGTGTAGGTGCCATGTACTGCTGAGAAAAAAAAGATATATTCTTTTCTATCCTCATCAAGTTTTCTGCAGAGGTCTATCCTATCTATGTTTTCCAAGATTTCATTCACCTTCTTAACTTCCTATTTGTTTATTTTGTTGTTAGATTTATCTAGTTCTGAGACAGGGAGATTAAGGTCACCCATTATTAAAGTTTTGCTAGCTATGTCTCCTTGTAATTCACTCAACTTTTCCTCTGAGAATTTGGATGCTATAACATTAGGTGCATACATGTTTAGGAATGTTATAGCTTCATTACCAATGGTGCCTTTTAAGAAGATATAATTTCTTTCCTTATCCCTTTTAATGAGATTGATTTTTTATTTTACTTTATCTGAGATTAGGATCGCTATCCCAGATTTTTTTTTTACTTCAGCTAAGGCATAATATATTTTGCTCCAAGCTTTTACCTTTACCATATGTGTATCTCTCTGCTTCAAATATGTTTCTTGTAAACAACATATTTTAGAATTCTTATTTTTAATCCATTCTGTTATCTACTTCTGAAATGGATAGTTCATCCCATTCACATTTACAGTTAAGATTACTATTGCTGTATTTCCCTCCATGTTACCTTTCTTCATTTATATTTTGGTCTTTCCTTTTTCTCATTCTTCCTCACCAAAATTTTGCTACCTTTCCCCTTTGTATTTTCTTCTAAAAATTTAACTTTCAATTTATTTTCACTTATACCCTCTCCTTCCCTTTTATCAGTCCCTTCTTCCCTTATTGTGTCCACTTTCCCAGTCTCCACCCCGCCCCCCTGTAGATTAGGTTATATTTTTAAACCCATGATGGAATATATCTTATTCCCTCTTTGGTCTAAATCTATTGAATAGAATTTACTCAGCAATCACATTCACCCCTCTTTCCCTCTAAAATTATAAATCTTTGTGTCTCTTCCCTGGTGCTATTTATTGTTTTAATACTATTAATCAGGTACCATCAATCACCATTTGATTATTTGATTGTTTGATAAGCTCATATTGTTATCAAGGTATCATCACAGACTGCTTGTTTGCTTGATAAGCAGCATTGACTCAAATTGGATAAAACTGCATAAAATTATAACTATATTCATTTTTACCTTACCCCATTTTCAAGTATCTTTCAAGAACACACAATCCTTTTCATGAGCCGAAGTATCATCCAAAGCTATATCATTTCTTGAACTATTTGAGTCCCTCCTTCAGGTCTATTTTCTCTTACACATTACCCTTGTACCCCTCCCCACCCAAGAATAGGGTACTTAACTCCTTGTCAGGTGAAGCATGGCCTATGTTCTTTCACACTATGCCTAGCCCCCTCCCCACCCAGGGTACTTATCACCTTGTTAAATGAAGGAAGGTCCATTCTCTCTCCCATTCAACTTATTCCCCTTCTCACCCAGGCTACTTAACCCATTTTTAAGTGATCTAATTAACTGCAAGAATCTTAAAGATCTCTAAGAACTGGGAGGCTCTGAAGGTCCCACCTGAGAACTTTATAAATGATGTAAGTTAACAGAAACACTGACAGTTCATGATGCCCTCATTAGACAAGGTGCTATGCACAGCATGATTAAAGTGGATCAAAAGATAATGAGACACTTAAGTTTAAAGTTAACACCCCTGCTAGTTAAAAACCCTGCTAGGGTTTTTTGTCTCAAACATAGTGATATCATCTTGGACCTCTTCAGTGGAGAGATAAGACCCAACCATACCCAAATCTTTTAGGTTGATTCTTTCAATGCATATATTGTTATCTTGTTCTAGTAGATTTGGACAGTTTTCCCTTATAATGTCCTGCATGATGTTTTCCAGGTTCTTTTTTTGGTCCAGGTTTTCTGGAAGTCTGATGATTCATAGATTGTTTCTACTGGATCTGTTTTCCAGGTCATTTGTTTTCCCTAAAAGATACATAACATCTTCTCCAATTTCTTCAGCCTTTTTATTTTGTTTGATGAAACCTTGTAGTCTTGCAGATTCATTGGTTTGTATTTGTTCAATTCTAATTTTTTAGGGTTTTTATTTTCTTCAATTAGCCTCCATGTTTCCTTTTATAGTTGTTTATTTTTACTTTTAACAAGGTTGATTTCTTTGTTCAATTTTTCATAATTTTCCTGCATGACTTTCATATCTTTTTCCCCATTTTTCTTCTCCTTTTCTTCTTTGATTTTTAAACTCTTTTTTAAGCTCTTCAATAAGTGTTTGTATTTGAGTCCAATCTATAGACTGTTTTGATACTTCCCCATGAATGATTTTTCACTGCTTTCTTCTTCAGATATTGGCATTGTTGTCATCTTTGTCTGTAAAATAGTTTTCTATAGTGAGTGCTCTTTTAGCTTTTTTGTTCATCTTTGTTGTTTTAGTTCTGCTCCTGGGGTACAGGGAGTATAAATCCATGTTGCCTTTAAAATCCAGGTCTTGCATTTTCAGGGATTTTTTTTCCTCCTTTATGTCCAGATTCTGACTTAACAGTGACTGTTCCTGACCCAGTCTCTTGTCTTTTACCCTGGTGTTCTCTTTGGTTGGGATTGGAATCCTCCCTGCTGACTTGCTATCTTGCTGGTAGGACCACTGCTATTGTTAACATCTTTTGGACCTGAATTACACTGTGGCTAAGTCCCTCCTACTGGTTTTCCTGCTTTCCACCCTCCTGGACTTTACTTCCCCTTTTCTTTCCCAAAGAGATAAACCTTCACAGAAGATCCTCCATGAATGTCTACAGCTGAAAACTTCTTTGAATCTTCTCCTTTTCTTGGTGGGATCTGTAATGTGAATGTCAGAGTGGAGGCTTCATTTATCTTTGGTAGGGAAAAATTCTGGGAGCATGTTAGCTTCATGCCACTATCTTGGCTCTACCCCAGAAGTCAAATAGATGTACTCCTAAAAATTTTTGAAATGTATTTTCCCTCCTATGTTCAATATAAAATTAGTGACATTATATGTGGTAAACGTTATTGATCCTAAGATACATATATCTATATCTATTGAATATATATATAGCTATAGAAATTAATAGATACATAAATAGATATGATCTTGAATATTAATTATCATTAAGTCATACTTAAAAATATTGCAAAAATTTCAGATCTAAAAATCTAAAGGGAGAAAATTATTTCTGGTAAATTTCAAATGATTCAAAATTATCAACAAAACAACTAGGTTTCTTTTTTTAATATATATATATATATATATATAGTAGTTAAAGACTAAAAGAAAAATAGCAATGAGAACACTATTCTTTTGACTCTGTTACTTTTTTGTTACAGAACTGGTAAAAATGGAAAAGAACAAAGATTTAGAACTAGAAGTAACCCTGGAAGCCATCTGATCTAGTCCATTGACATGTGAGAAAACAGGCTCAGCATGTAGCTAGTTTGATGAAGCACAGGAAAAAGTGAATCAGAATACAATTTCTTTTTCTTCCTACTTTATTCAGAAATATGTATTTTTCTTATTCTTCATTTGTTTAAACTGTAACTGACTCTTCCTGATGCCATTTGCATTTTCCATATTTTTGAGAAGGTGGTGTCTTTCTTTTCTTGCTACTTAATAGTGATATCTTATTTAAATCTCTTTGCTAATATTGTATTATAATTTTTACATCAATATTTGTTAGGGTGATTGATCTATAGATTTCTTTATATGTTTTGGCTTTCACTGGCTAGTGAAATTATATTGGTGTCATAAAAGGAATTTGGTAGAACTCTTCCACATACCTTTTTCAAATAGTTTATATAGAATGGAAATTAATTGTTCTTTAAATGTGTAGTAAAATTCACTAGTAAATACATTTGGCCCTGGAGATATTTTTCCTCAAGAAATCATTGATGATTCATTCATTTTTTTTTTCTTAAATGGAATTATTTAAGTAGTTTATTTTCTCTTCTGTTAATCTGGGAAATTTGTATTTTTGTAATTATTTTTTTTTTAGTTTTTTTTGCAAAGCAAATGGGGTTAAGTGGCTTGTCCAAGGCCACACAGGTAGGTAATTATTAAGTGTCTGAGGTCAAATTTGAACTCAGGTACTCCTGACTCCAGGGTCGGTGCTCTATCCATGGTGCCACCTAGCCATCCTGATTTTTGTAATTATTCATCCATTTCATTTAGATTGTCAGATTCATTGGTGTACAGTTGAGTAAAATAACTTGTAATTATTGTTTTAATTTTTCCTTCATGGGTGCTGAATTCATACTTTTCATTTTTGATACTAGTAATTTACTTTTCTTTCTTTAAAAAAATTCACCAAAGGTAAATCTATTTTTAGCATTTTTTTTTGTAAAACATGCTCAGGTTTATTTATTAATTCAATAGTTTTAATTTGATTTTATTAATCTCTCCTTTGATTTTCAGGAGATTTTAAATTTTTTTCTTTTTTACTTGTTTTAGTTGTGCCTAATTCATTGATCTCATTTTCTCTTTTTTATTCATATAAGCATTTAGAGAATTTTCCCTAAGAATTGTTTCATTGTATTTCATAAGTTTTGTTATGGTGTCTAATTATTTTCATTCCCTTGGATGAAATTACTAATTGTTTCTATGATTTGTTGTCTGACCCATTTATTCTTTATGGATAAGTAATTTAGTTTTATGGACCTTTATTACATGTAATTTTTATTGAATTATGTTCAGAGAAATATGCATTTAATATTTTTTTCATTTAATGTGTGATTTTTATGCCTTAATATATGGTCAATTTTTGATGTCATTTACTTCTGAAAAAGAGGTATAATCCTTTCTTTCCCCATTTAATTTTCTCCAGAGGTCTGTCATAGCTAACTAAAATTTTTATTCATCTCCTTAACTTCTTTCTTGTTTATTTTATGGTTAGATTTATGTAATTCTGAGAGATGGAGGTTGATACCCCATACTAATATAGTTTTTCTATTTCTTCCTATAACTCAAGTTCTCCATTAAGAAATTGGGTGCTAATGAGGCAGTTATGTGGTGCAGTGAATAAAGCACCAACCCTGGAGTCAGGAGGATCTGAGTTCAAATCTGACCTCAGACACTTAATAAATACCTAGGTGTGTGACCTTGGGCAAGTCACTTAACCCCATTGCCTTGCCTAAAAAAACTGGGGTGCTGTTTACCACTTGGTGCATACATGTTTAGTATTGATATTACTTCATTGACTATGGTACTTCTCAGCTAGATGAAATTTCTTTGGGACAGCTAGGTGATACATTGGGTAGAGCATGGGCCCTGGAGTCAGGAGGACCTGATTACATATTCAATTTCAGATACTTAAAAATTACCTGGCTGTGTGACCATGGGCAAGTCACTTAACACCCACCCCCCAAATACAAAAGATGTAATTTCCTTCTCTGTCTTGCTTAATTAGGTCTTTAATTGCCTTGTCTGAGATCAGGCTTGCTACCCCTACTTTTTTTTTCCCCTTTCTTTCTTTCTTTTATTTTTGCTTCAGCTGAAATATAATATATTCCACTCCATCCTTTTACCTTTACTCTGTAATCATCTCTCTGTTTCAAATGTCTTTTTTTTTATAAACAACATATTGCAGGATTGTGGTTTCAGATCCACTATGCTATTCACTTGATTTTTATGAGAGAGTTGATTCCATTCACATTCACAGTTATGATTCTTAACCCTGTATTTCCCTCCATCCTAGTTTTCCATCTTTATACTTTTCTCTCTCATTTCACCCTATCCTTTCTCACCATTATTTTGTTTTTGGACAACTCTCTCAATTTGCCATTCCTTCAATTAGTCCCTCTCCCCCCCCCCCGCTTTCCCCTCCTATTTCCCTGAGAAGTAATATAAATTCATAAACCCAATTGGGAGTTATTTCCTTTTTGAGAGCAAGGGAGGTGGGAGAGGTAAGATACCTAATTGGTCCTGGAGTCAGGAAGACCTGAGTTCAAATTTGCCCTCAGACACCTGATACTTACTAGCTATGTGACCTTGGGCAAGTAACTTAACCATACTTACCTTGCATTATTGAAAATGTTTTTAAAAAGTCATGGACCCAAGATTAAGATTTATATGCAATACTTCTGGAAAATGGTTATCCAGAATAATAACATGTTAATGAAGGGTGAAATGCCACAAAACTGGGAGAACAACTGTACTTGAACTGGTCAAAGTCCCTTGCCTGCAAAATCCTATGGAGTTTGATTAGATTGTCATCTCTAGTTAATGAGGGAATAGGGTGTTGCTAACCACACATCATGCTTGGAGTAGATCTAGCTCATGCTTGAAGTGTTTCTACCTACTATATCTACCAACACACCATGGTGGAGGAGGGGTTCTAGCTGCAAAAGGGATGGGGGTACTTCTAGCTGTATAAGCTGGGGGGATGTTTTTAGCTGCAAACTACTACACTCCGACTTGAATGTCAACCTAATAATATGGATTACATTATTTGGTAAGTACTTAGGAGTCTTTGGTGGCTGTTAACCATTGAAATAATTAGAGCTGGTCTTTACATACATTATATCATCTTTCAAAATGTTTATGATTTCAATGCTGTGGATATTTAGTCCATGGAAACTGATTGCACCTTTTCCTTTTCTTTTAATAAATTTATTTATTTTTCCAACTACATATAAAGATAGTTTTCAACAATCATTTTTTTGAATTTTTGAGTTCCACATTTTTCTTCCTCCCCTCTCCCCTTGAAAGAGAGCAATTTAATATAGATTAAACTATATTACTATGATAAAACATATTTCCATATTAATAATATTGTAAAAGAAGAATCAGAACAAAAAGAAAAAAAATGAGAAGAAAAAATCATTGTACCAAAAAAATTTTTTTAATTGAAAATAGTAATCTTTCATTGGCATTCAGATTCTACAGTTTCTTCTAGATATAATTGGAATTTTTTATATCAAGTCCTTTAGAATTGTTCTTAATTATTGCACTGCTGAGAAGAGCAAATTGATCATAGTTGATCCTTTAAAATGTTGTGATTAATGTATACAGTTTTCTTCTGGTTCTTCTCATTTCATTTAGCAGATTTTTCTGAAAATAAAATACTCATGATTTCTTACAGAGCAATAGTACTCCATCACATTCAAATAACATAATTTGCTCAATCATTCCCAATTATTCACATCCCCTTAATTTTCAATTCTTTGCCACTACAATAAGAACTGTTATATTTGGACATGTGTGTTTTTTACCTTTCTTGAGATCTCTTTGGGATAAAAAGTGGTAATGGTATTGCTGGATCAATTTTATTGCCCCTTGCCAAATTGCTCTTCATAAAAGTTGGATCAATTCACAAATCCACCAATAATGCATTAGTGTCCCAGTTTTCTGACATCCCTTCCAACACTGTTAATTTTTCATTTTTTGTCCATATTTTCCCCTGAAAGATAATCTAAATTTTGCAGGGTAATTGATTGTTGATTGTAATTCAAGCTTCTTTGCCTTCTCTAATATCTTATTGTAGATCCATTATCATTTAATATTGGAATTGCTGAATCCTTTGTAATCCTGATAGTGTCTCCTTGGTATTTGAATTGCTTATTTCTGATTGCTTGCAGTATTTTCTTTTTGAGCTTATAATTCTGGAATTCAACTACAATTTCCCTTGGAGTTTTCAACAAGGAGCAAGTTGCCAGAACCTGATGCCCAAGTGTGGAAAGTCAGTGATCAGACCCGTAGCTCACTCTCTTTAAGGAGGTGATCAGTAGCTTCTTTCAAGTATAATTTATTCTCTCTGTTCTAGGATATTAAGACAGGTTTCCTTGATAATTTATTGAAAAGACATAGACCAAGCTCTTTTAATTCCTGGTCTTGGCTTTCAGGTAGCCCAGTAATTCTTAAATGATCTCTTCTGGATCTACTTTCTGGGTCTGTTCTTTTTCCTATGAGATACTTTATATTTTCTACTACTTTTCCAAACGTTTTTATTTTGTTTGACAGATTCTTGATTTTCAGGAATCATTTTCTTCAACTAACTTTAGGAACTCCTTTTCCATTTGACTAATTCAACTTTTAAAAGAGAGTTTTTTTTAATTAAGTGGATTTTTTTCCCATTTGATCAATCTATTTTAAGGCATTGCTTTCTTTAATCAATTTTTATTCTTCTTCTTCCTAGCTGTTGACTTTTTTTCAAAATTATGTTGAGAAATTTTCATTTCTTTTCCAAATGCTTCTTCTATCTTACTTAAAAAACCCCTTTTAAAAATATTCCAAGAGGATTTTCTGTACTTGAGACCAATTCATTTTCCCCTTTGAGGCTTCACTTTAGACACTTTATCATTTCCATCTTTTGAGTTTGTGATTTGATCTTTATTGTCAGTAAAGTAGATTTCTATGGTTAGGGCATGTTTTTTGTATTTGGCTCATTTTTTAAAGTTGAGGTCTGCTCCTGGGGCACAGCACAATACCCAGTTTCTTGTGCTAGAAGCCAAGGGCCTGGCCTCTGACTTTCCACACTTGGGCATCAGGGGCTGGCAACTTGCTCCTTGTACTTGGGTAGCTTAATGCAAACACTACAGTGCTCACAATGTATTTTCTGTACTGTATCTGGACCCACATTGCTGATCTGCTAGACTACTGGTCTGTCAAGCTGGGCCTAAAAAATAATTGTTTTAGGAATTATTTTCTTCATTGATCTTTACTAGCTCCTTTTCTTTTTGGCCAATTCTTCTTATAAATAGATTGTTTTCTTTAGTGGATTTTTTCCCATTTGCTTGAATCTACTTTATAAAAATTGCTTTTTCTCCCCATTAATACTTATCTTTCATTTTCCAAGCTATTGACTCTTTCTTGCATAATTCTCATTTCTTTTCCCAATGTTTCTTTCTACCTCTCTTATTTCATTTTAAAAATATTTTTTGAGCTATTCCAAGAAGGTTTTTTTGGTCTTGAACCCAATTCATATACTCTTTTAAGGTTTTAGCTGTAAACATTTTAATATTGTTGTCCCCTTCTGAATTTGTTTTGATCTTACCTGTTTCCAGAGTAATTATCTATGGTCAGGGTTCTTTTCTGGTTTTTGCTCAATTTTTAGCCTATTTCATGATTTTAAAGTTGAGTTCTATTTCTGGGGAATAGGGAACTCTTCACAGACTTCCTGTGCTGGGGGCCAAGGACCTGGCCACTAGTTTTCTACTAGGGTTCCAGGTGCTGGAAACTTGCCCACTATTCTGGGGGTCCTAATTTGGTCATGATTGTTTTGCCAGGAATTCTTGATTGGGCAATTTGCCTTCTGCATTGGATCTGGAGCCTCACTGCTGGCCTACTACTCCACCTACCTGCTGAGCCAAGACTGTAGGTCCTTGGTCGTTAATCTGTGTTGCGGTTAAGACACTTCTGATGTCTTGACTGGACACTATCTGGGCTGTGCTTCTCTTTTATCCAAGTGAAATAGACTTTTCCTGAAATTCTTCTAAATTATTTTAAATTGGAAAATTGTTTCACTCTATCGTTTTGTAGATTTTCCTGATCCAGAATCCATTTAGAGGTTTGTAGGGAAACGAGGGAGAGTTCAGGCAACTCCCTGACTTTTTACCTCCCACTGGCTCCACCCTACAGAATGAAATTTCTCATTATTGTTTAAAATAGTATTAACTCAATATCACAATCTATTAAATGTGATTTTTTTAATATAAAGGGAATTTTTTAACATATATTTTATCATTCACTTTTTTTTTTCTGATGACAATGGTTATCAGTGTCAGGAGATAAGAGGATTATGGCAGAAAAACTGGACCAAGTTTTTCTCCTATTTCAAACTTTAGGGTACCAGTTGATTACTTTATTCTGAGTCATGAAAAGAAGTGAATTGACAAAGCCAGAAAGATGGTCAAAGAATATGGAAGTTGCTCTTGTCAGAAAGAAATATTCAAATATGAAAGAAGCCCATAGAACACATGCATTGGAGATAGGCAAACACCTTGATTTTCATAAAGGTAAAGACTATTGATTTTTTTAAAAAGGTAAAGAATATTGATTTTTAAAAGTGGGTCAATGAGTATAATATAAATTATAGGATTTGCTGGGAGGAGGTGATACAGAAAGAAATGTCTTATGAATTCTTAGAAAGAAATTTGGGTGGCTAGGTGGTAAAGTGAATGGAATGTGGGGCCTGCAGTTAGGAAGACATCTTTATGAGTTCAAATGTGACCTCTTACTTATAGGTTAAGTGATCCTAGGCAAATCACTTAATCCCTTTTGTCTCAGTTTCCTCATCTGTAAATGTAAAGGAAATAGCAAATAACTTCAGTATCTTTGCTAAGGAGATCCCAAAAATTGTCACAAAGACTCAGGTACAACTAAAAAAAAAACACAACTAAACCACAACAAGAGAAAGAGAAATGGGATAATCACATGTCAGCCAGGGTTTTTTAAAAACAAATAATTCTAGTTTAAATACATTACGTTTTTGAATGGATTGATCAAGAGAATATCATAGATAGAATATTTCTAGAATTCAGCAAGGATTTTGGCAAGCCTCTTATAATCATTGGCATGGACAAGATGGAAAGGTATTTTAACTTATTATATGCTTGAACCCAAAGAATGATGAGAGATTAACACATCAATGTCAATCTTGAGAAAATCCCGACCAGAGTAATGCCAGTAATTTCACATCAATTCTCTTCTACTCAACATTTTTTTTATTAATGACCAGTGAAATCATGGGTGAAATGATTATCAAATCTGCATATAAAATGAAGCCAGAAGATGGAGCTGATTCATTGGGTAATAGAACTACGTGTAAAAAAGATCTCAATCAGCTGAAGTAATGAGGTGAATACAGCTAGATGAAATTAAATAAGTGAAAATGTAAGAAATATGTACTTAGATTCAAAACTATGGCATAAATATGGAATAATAACAAATTATGACTAATTACAAAAATGGGTGAAAAAGACCTGAGCTTAAGTCGACAACATGTCTTCAAAGATAAGAATATTTTTACAGAAAACATTGCTATCCAGAAATTGATATTGATACTGATTTAAAAATCTATCTTGCCACTTGTTCATACCCTGGAGGACTTTAATTCTATTACTGCTCTGGGGACTTCAAAGTCTGGATTATCAAGTGCATCAGGAATGGATCAACCTTTAAAACTAACTGCTCCAAATATGCTTCATTATATTATTTGTTCATCTCCCTACTAGACTTCTAACCATCAATTATATACCTGCTGCATGCCTCCTGAACCCCTTTCCAATTCTAGAACCATAATCAAATCAACACTGCCACTGCTACCTGGAAATTTTAAATCACTATATTCCATTATGATGCTACTCATCATCTCTAGAACTTCCCAAACTAAAATAGTCTTCCCTATCCATCACTGTCCTATGGATATTGTTTTCCTTACCCTCATTAAAATATAAGTTCATTGTGGGCAGGATCTGCTTTCAATGGTTTTTTTTTTTTGCATCCTAGTACTTAAGAAAATGCTTAAAACATGTCAAATAATGAGTGTTTTTTCATCCATTCAAAAAAGCTAATTTGAACTTAGGTTATATTAATGGAATTGATAGTGTATCATGAGAGATACTGGCACAGGGCTGACCAGAATGGCATGCCCTCATCAGAGAAGCTGTTGTAGTCTATGAGCAAAGCAGATTTGAGTAGCTCAAAGGAAATGCAAGATGTGCAAATTTAAAGAATCTACTCAAATGTTCACATGGGCTATATATGCCCAGTTTGCCCAGATCATATTGGTCTAATGAATCACAGTCTGACACACTGCAAAACTATAGCACAGTGATGTCATTTTGGTCCCCTTGGAAAATGAAGGACATCAACCAACATTAATGAAAGTATGATTTCCATATTGAGAAAGGTGAGAGTTCCTTTCTTTGGTTGTATAACATAGAGAATATATTGTCCAGTTCTAGACACATCATTCTAGAAGTCACTTGGATGAGTTCTCCAGAGGAGAATCATCAGAATCATAAAAGGAATAAAAAACATGCTACAGGAATGGGAGGGTGAAACAAAGAAGGAATAAATGTGTTTCAAATATTTGAAGGGCCATTATGAAAAAAAGTGATAAGATTTGTGTGGTTCAGCTTCAGGTAGTAGAATTAAAGTCATTTCAATGACATTCTAGGAGATGCATTTCATCTTGACATAAGAAAAACTTACTAATAATTAGAATTGTCCATAATGGCTTATAAAATATTGACTTCCCCTTGGCAGAGGTCTTTTAACAAAGGATTAATGCCCATTTCTCAGAAATATTTCAGTGTCAGTTCCTGAGTGGGAACAATGGGTTAGGTAATATATTGGGTTGCTTTCAAATCTAAGATCCCATGACTCAAATATTAGAGGTCAGAATGAAAAAAGAGCCATCAGAAAACTAAAATACTAATGCAGTATAAAAGGATAAAGCACAAGGTCTTTTGAAATAGAAGGCAACTATGTGGTCAAGAACTGAAGAGTCAATGGAAATAGAAAAGACAAGACAACAGTAGAGACAACAATTATAGGAAAAGTAGATACAAAACTTTTTGCCATTAATGAACAGAATGTTGCTATTGGAGCTTTCTGTTCTACTTCCAGTATGTATCTGTTCTAATGCTTGTTATTGTTGTTTAGTTGCTTTTGGTTGTGTCTGACACTTCAAGACCCCATTTCGAGTTTTCATGGCAAAGATACTGGAGTGGCTTGGCAGTTCCTTCTCCAGCTAATTTTACAGATGAAGAAACTGAGGCACAGAGGGTTAAGGGCAGTCTCAGGATCATAGAACTAGTAATGCCAGATTTGAATTCAGGAAGATAAATCTTCCTAACTACAAACTAGCACTCTATCCACTGTGCCATCTTATTACCCTGTTCACAGTATAGTAGGAATGAATCAAAATATTACTGATCTTAACCCTGCAACAAATAAGAAAAGCTTTGCTGAAGTTTGGAAAAGGATGAACAAGGAATTTTTGCCTCTAGATGATAGGAAAATCCTATCATCTCCAAATGTACCATGAGCAATTGTTTAGAATCCCTAGCAGAGGAGAACAACAGAGTAATATTATTATAGCATTATATATCTCTAGTAGGAAAGGATCTCAAAGACCATCTTGTATAAAATCTTTCTCTTGCAGATCTCAAAGCATTGAATCCAAGAACTTCAATGCCTTGCTCAAAGTCATATAGCAAGCATCAAAGGTGGGATTTAAACTCAGATTATTTGATTCTAGAACATTACTAGTATATTATTTACAAAATTCAATTCAAATCAGTAAATAGGAATTAAAGACTACAAAATCAAAATGACATACATTTCCCTTAGTGCTTGGAGTACAAATAAGAAAAAGAAGATAGTCCCCACCCATAAGGAGCTTATAACCAATGAGAGAAAACTGGAAAAGATAGAGAATGTAGAATGGAAGTAGTTATCCAGGCATCATGGCCTACAGAATACAAACCAAACAGAGATCTAGATGAAATATATAGAGTTTGAACTGAAAAATCCACAACCATACCATTTAAAAGGAAACCTTTGGGATGAGTTTAGTGTTCCACCCTCCTGGGTGGAAATTTTTTAAAAATGAACAAATAAATGCTCCTCATTCAATTCTCATTATGTCTGTCCACAATAACTCCATCTCCTGTCCTCCAATCAGGGGAAGAGAGGGCTGTGGGAGTAGAGAATCCCTTAGTACTCCTTATTGGGGAAGTCCATATGGAATGGGGTCTAAGAAGAGGTGTCTATCTAGCCAGTAGCATAAGCTGAATCAAATTTAGCCATCAGTGTGCTGACAGAAATTGAGGGGATTTTCCTCACATACTAAGGGTCAGTTTAGAAGCTATATACGCATTGCTTTTATTTCTCTTCTTGTTTTCAGCCTTCTAATAGTGTGGCTTTATTTGCCATATGCATAGGAAACTACAAAGATGACAGGAATAAAAATCATGAGGAAAATTTCAATAATTCTTATGCCTTCTCAAAAATATTTTATAAATAAATGGAATGATAATTATTAAAATAAACCTCATTCTTTCCCTTTTTAATTTAGCTGTGAAAAATCATACCTCTTCATTATGATGCCTGGGTACCCCCTTATGTCTGTCCCCCCCAGTAACCACTGTCTTTGGGGACACTCCCTCCCTCTGATTAGAGAAGAGGGAGGGTGGCAATCTATCAGCTCTTCCACTTAAGGAGGCTTATCAGAGCACTCACCTCATTTTCCATCAGTCTGTAGGATTTCATCATGTCCCCAATAGGTGCCCTTTTTATGCATTGTCTTCTCCCATTAGGTTGCAGATTTTGATGACAGGAGATTTTTTGAACTTTTTTTGTATCACTTATGCTTAGCATGGTACCTGGCCCATAATATGGATAATATTAATAAAAACTTATTGCCTGACATTTAATTTCTAAGCAGTAATACCATCTAACCACCAATGAAAAATAATATTGGACTTTTACTGTCAAGAATTATCTTCAACTGTTTAACACTCACTCTCCCTTCTAGACAGCAGCAGTCATTTACCCTTTCCCTATTAGGTAGTATTAATTAAAACTCAGTCTGAGACTGACCATTACCCATTGTCAGTTTTTCTTCACCCAATATTATTGTATATATAAGTCTTGGAAAGAAGGCAGGGAAGAGAGGGAGAGAGAAAAATATGGAACTCAAAATCTTACAAAAATGAATATTTAAAAGTATCTTTTAATATAATTGAAAAATATGGTAAAAACATTTTTAAATGAATAAATAAATGTTCCTCTTTCAATTTTCATTATATCTGTCGACAGTAACTTCATCTCTTGCATCTGTACTCTTTTCTATTTCCATTGACGCCAATCTTGCAGTCTCTCGTGTTACCATACATCTGAACAGGTGCAATAGCATCCTACTGAGTCTCAACTCTAATACAATCTTTCTAATCAAAGAATCATTTATCTATTTATTAATGCAAAGAATTATTCCAGACACTAGAAGCATAAAGAGAAAACAAGAAATAATACTTGCTCTCAAGTAACTTATTTCACTTCTCAATCCTTGTTTCTCTTGCCATGCATATGTATGTATATAGATATAAACATATATGTCATATATATGTATATATGTGTATCTGTGTTGTGTGTGCATCTTTGATAACATAGAAAGTTATAACACTTCCTTGAAACATCTTGATAAAAGTATATCACACAGAGATAGATGATAGATAGATGGATGGATGGATAGTACATTTATAGTATATTTATTATATTATATTATATATTATATTATATTATATTATATTATATTATATTATATTATATTATATTATATTATATTATATTATATTATATTATATTATATTATATATATGTAGGTATACTCCTTTGCCTTACATCCAAGACCTTTTATAATCTGATTCAGATAGGCTATTGCTTCTGCTCCTAATAGAAACAGGGGATTCAGGGTAATATTAAGACATTTATTTTTGTTTCATTTTGTTTTTATAGCTAATGTGGGAATTTGTTTTGCTTGACTTCATATTTGTTACATGGGATTCATTTTGCT
Source organism: Macrotis lagotis (assembly GCF_037893015.1). NCBI lineage: Eukaryota > Metazoa > Chordata > Mammalia > Peramelemorphia > Peramelidae > Macrotis > Macrotis lagotis. The sequence goes on along the minus strand of NC_133658.1, from coordinate 601,587,922 downwards.
TCTTTGTTTCCAGTAGGGTAAGAATTGGGAGGAAGAGAAAATATTTTTTGTTAATTAAAAAAAATTAAACTAAAGAGCATAGGAGAGTGGGAAGAAGAGAAAGGGAAGGAGAAAAGAATAATGACCCTCTTTTTACTCTTTGGATCAGACCTTTAACATCATTCTTATAAAAAAATTTCTAGTAAAGAAATTCCAACTACCAAAGAAGAATGTTAACTTTCCAGTCTTAGAAAGTTCCCTTAAAGGCATTGAGAAGTCCTAAGATTTGCCTAAGATCACATATCTAGTATTTGACAGTGACTGAAAATGAACCCCAATATTCTTAACTTTGAGAGTAGCTCTCTATCTACCTTCATCTTGCTGCTTTTCATCACCACCTTTTTGTGGTCTGGCTCTCCTGGGTCCAGCCTTCTACTAATGATTCCAATGGTAATACTGACCTAAATTCTGGTATGAGGGCATCAAATCATCCCAAGTTATCAATATACCTTCATGATATTAAAAGAACTCAACTAAAAAAGTTCAGTAGGAAAATCATAAATTGCCTGAGTAAGCTAATTTTTAATCAACTCAGCTCAAGACTTTACAGGATAAACACAGTGAACAACAGGGATTAATTGAAGCAAAATGTCTATTTACTGACTTTGATAATGAGCCTATTATGAAAACAGGCACAGGAGAGCATGTGGACTGAGCAGATAGGAGTTCAAGATAGGCTGGTGAATAAGTCCATCTTGCTGTCTCTAATGATCTCTGGGCTCAAAAGAGGAATAATTAAAACTGGACTAATTTACTCTTAGCTTCTATTACCCAGGAGACCTGGAGAGTACCCTTGTGGAACTCATGAGAGAAGGTCTTGTTTATGAGAAAAATTAAAATAAAAAAAAGACCAGAATTACTAATAATTAACAAGTTGAATGAAGCCAGCTTTGATTCTGAGACTTTGGACTTTAAATCTCTAACAAATAGCAGATAGACTTCATTGATTTTTCTCAAACTATTTGTACAAATGGGAAGCTGAATCCCTTTGAAACTATTTGGTGGAAACCTTTGGACATTTTGATGGATGACTGATTTGGAAAACGGTCAATATTCCCATAGAAGCAGGACTTACCTGTAACTTGCCTGTAAGAATGCCCTTTTGTGTGAAATGTCAACTGGGCATCTTTAGGGAACCTCTCTCCTTTTTTCCTTGTTTAATATAGTGAAGAAATCATTTTATGTCTCTGTTTTATAATATGATTAGAACAGATAAAGGTTTGAAATTCTGACTGCTCTAAACACTGGGAAAAGCCTTAAAAAGATAAGAAAAACACTGGATAATAAAATTTTGTCAATTATTAAACTAAATTACTTACTAAATATTTTAATATTCTAGTATTGAAAGAGATTTTGAGGATCATCTAGTTCTACTCCCTCCCCCTTATTTTAAAGAATGAATTGAAAATCAAAAAGGTAAGATAGCTAACCTAAGGTCTTGCTGGAATTAAATAGTGAATCCAAATTTCAAACCCATTTCCTTGAAACAGTGCTTTTATTGGCAAACTAAAAGGGAATCAATGACAAAATATTTTATAGGTTATCTTAGCATATGTTACCTAGGCTTTATAAAGTAATTAGAAACAAAGTCTAGCTTTAAAAAGCAAAAAAAAAAAAAAGAGAAAGTGGAGCACAGAAAAGTCCCTGGATTAGAAACGGCACATACTGGAGAGTTGTACTAATCTTATATGGGTATTATTTTCATTATTTCCTTTAGTTACTGATAATAGAAAGGAAAAGAATGCAAGGAATCCTTGAGTATTGAAAAGTACCTTTAGGACACTGGAGACATGGAGATTTAAAACTTACCTAGGGATAGAAGAAGACAGTTTCTGGAAGAAATTATTTCTCTAGAGCAGTTAAAGTCAAAAGTAGAAAGCCTGCAGAAGTTTTGATATCTGAAAGAACTTCTAAAAATCCTAGAAAATCTGGTAAACTGTAGGAGAAACTAACTATAACAATAATTCAGGCTGTATTTGAAAGCTGAAGCTTATTTAAACCTGATTTAAACCAGGTTTAGATTAGGCAGGGATTGAGAACACCTTATCAAAATTATACCAGTACAGTGCCTTACCATACCTTTGAAACCACTTATTATCTTGTACATCATTACCATTCACTAAGTTTTTGTTGTCAAACTATTATGATTTATATTTTTTTCTTTTTGCAAATAATTCTGTTTTTATAGGAAAGAAAAATATAATTGAGTAGAAAGGTATTCATATTTGTCTAAATTGAATCTATGGGAAGTCTAGGTATTCAGATTTTGAGGTTAAGACCCTAGTAACTAAATCAGTTGGGGGCAACCCACTTAAATTTAAACAGAGTAATGAAGAGCCACAGGAAAAATAAGTTTTTGAAAATTCTATCTGAGTTATCTAGGTAGCTCAGTGGATAGAGCACCAGCCCTGGAATCAGAAGGATCTGAGTTCAGATCTAACCTCAGATACTTAATATTTACTTAGCTGTGTGATCTTGGTCAGTCATTTAACCCTATTGGTTGCACCCCCTCAAAAAAAAATAGTGTCTATCTAAGTGTCACAGTCTGCTGGGGCTGGAGCCAGGAGTATGAGTTCAAATCAAAGCCTCAGACACTTAATAATTACTTAGTTGTGTGACCTTAGGCAAGTCATTTATCCCCATTGCCTTGAAGAAAAGAAGTACCATAATAAAAGGAAGCTAAGTATCATACATGCATCACTTTTTGATCTTCTTTGGATTGACTTTGAATATTTCCTGATATATGGCTATCTTGAATAAATGCAATATTGTAACATATATTGGGCATTTAATAAATATCAACTCATGACAACCTGAAGATCAAATGAGATATTTACAAGAGGCTTAGCCAACACAATGCCTGGCACATTCCTTCCTTTTCCCTTTTTTAGGAAAGGTGAGGCACATTGAGGTTGAAAGAATTGCCAAGATTCACAAAACTAGTAAGTCAGTCAGTTTTTTTAAAATTTATTTTTTATTCTAATTTTGTACAAATTTTTTTACATTAATAAAATATTCTTGTTTACAAGTAAACAAAATACCCCTCCTCCCCCATGAATATAGATAGAACTTGCTTGGGCGAAAAAAAGTAAAGGGGAGAGAAAAAAATTAAAATAAAAAAATAATAGTAATAATTGTAGGTATGGCCAGGTGGCGCAATGGACGAAGCACCAGTCCTGGAGCTCTGAGCACCTGAGTCCATATCCAGCCTCATAAACCCAACAATAACCCAGCCGTGTGACATGCAAGCCACCCGATCCCCACTGCCCTGCAAAAAACAAAAAAAAAGAAAGAAAAAAAGACCCAAAATAAAATAAAATAGTAATAATAGTAGGGGTGGCTGGGTGGCAGACAGAGCATTGGCCCTTGAGCCAGGAGCACCTGGGTCCAAATCCGGCCCCAGACACCCAAAGATCACCCCAATATGTGGCCCCAGGCAGGCCATCGAGCCCCACTTGCCCTGCACCCTCCCCCAAATAATAATAACAAAAAATGTGCTTGAGTCTTTGTTCCAACACCAACAACTCTGTCATGGGTGTACCTCATTCTTTATGATAAGTCCATCACAAAAGTTATTTCCATATTTTTCCACCATTGCCATTGCTGATCGCAACTCCCTCCTTTCTTATTTATCCACTACCATGTACTCTATTTTCTCTCTCCTTTCACCCTGACTCTGCTGTAGGGTCGCTGAGTGGTGCAGCAGACAGATCCCTGGTCCTGGGGCCAAGAAGCCCTGAGCCCCCATACCACCCCGTAGGCCCAGAGTCCACATGACCCTGTGGTCCTGGGCAGGCCTTCCAATCCCAGCCCCTTGCAAGAAGTAAGAAAGAAAATGTGTTATATCTAACCACTCTCCCCACCATGGTCCATCCTCTCCTCCTTTATTCACATCCCCACCCCTTCCCCCTGCTCCCCCCTCCTTCTTACTCCAGATGTCTATACCACAATGAATATATATGCTGTTTCCTCTCCCAGCCATCTCTGATGAGAGCAAAGGTTCCCTCATTCCCCCTTGCCTCCCCACTTCCATATCATTGCAATAGCTCATTGTAATAAAAAAAAAAATCTTATGTGAAATATCTTGGACTATTCCCCCTCTCCTTTTTCTTTCTCCCATTCCATTTCCCTTTTTTTTCTATTGACTCCATTTTTATACCATATTTTATCTTCAAATTCAGCTTTCTCCTGTGCTTCAACTATAAAAGCTCTCTCTACCTGCTCTATTAACTGAGAAGGTTCATATGAGTATTATCAGTGTCATTTTTCTATGAAGGAATACATGCAGTTCATCCTCATTAAGTCCCTCATACTTCCCCCCTCTCCTCCAATCTCCATGCTTCACCTGAGTCCTGTATCTGAAGATCAAACCTTCTGTTCAGCTCTGGCCATTGCAAAAGGAATATTTGAAATTCCCCTGGTCCATTGAAAGTCCATCTTTTTCCTTGGAAGAGGGCATTCAGCCTTGCTGGGTAGTTCATTCTTGGCTGCATTCTAAGCTCTTTTGCCTTCCGGTATATCATATTCCAAGCCCTACGAATTTCCAATGTAGCTGCTGCTAAGTCCTGTGTGATCTTGACTGCAGCTCCACGATATTTGAACTGTGTCCTTCTGGCTGCTTGTAATATTTTCTCTTTGACTTGGGAGTTCTGGAACTTGGCTATAATTTTCCTAGGGATTGGTTTGTTGAGATCTCTTTCTCTGGGGGATCGGTAGATTCTCTCCATTTCTATTTTGCCCTCTGCTTCTAGAATATCAGGGCAATTTTCCTGTAGTAATTCTTTGAAAATGATGTCAAGGCTCTTTTCCTGATCATGACTTTCAGGGATTCCAATAATTTTTAAATTATCTTTCCTAAGTCTGTTTTCCATATTAGTTGTTTGTTCAATGAGATATTTCACATTTTCTTCTAATTTTTCATTTTTTTGGTTTTGAAGTATTGATTCCTGATTTCTGGCAAATTCATCAATCTCCCTGAATTCTATTCTTTGTCTGAAGGATTTGTTCTCCTCAGAGAGTTTTCTTATCTCTCTTTCCATCTGGCCAATTTTGCTTTTTAAAGCATTCTTCTCCTCAATAACTTTTTGAATTGTTTTATCCATTTGACCTAAACTGTTTTTTAGCATGCTATTTTCTTCAGCATTTTTTTGGATTTCCTTGACTAAGTTGCTGACTTCATTTTCATGTTTTTCCTGCATCTCTCTCTCCTTTCTTTTCCCAGTTTTTCTTCCAACACCCTCATTTGATTTTCAAAGTCTTTTTTGAGCTCTGTCATAGCCTGAGCCCAATTTCTGTTTTTCTTGGAGTCTTTAGATGCAAGAGCTTGTGCTTTTTCATCTTCAGACTGAATATTTTGATCCTTCTTGGGCTCATTTGCAAAATATTTCTCAATAGTCTTCCTTTTGTTTCTTTGCTTGCTCATTTTCCCAGCCTGGGCCTGGTTTGGGGTGCTTCCTGAGCTTTTGGGACACTCCCACAAGGGTCGCAGTGTGATAGGCTCTGTCCTCCCTCCTGGTCTGTGAATGACCATAAGCACCTCCCTTTGCCATGGGGCTGAGGTAGGGGGATCCTGCTGTTCTATGGGGGGGCCTAGACTGGGATAAGTATCTGAATGTGGTCAGAGCCCCAGAGTCCTGTTCCAGAGGCAGAGGACAGAGCTCTGCAGTCTCTCTTCACTCCCCTCCCTCAGCTCAATGGGCTCATGCCCTGGGAGCTCCTGCTTACCAGCTCCACCTGCTTCTGTTTCCTGGATCAGGGCTGGGGAAAGACCATGCTGCTTGCTGTGTGCCCTGAGGGCTGGGCTCCATGTGCTGGCTCTGGCAGAGGTCCCCTGCTGTTCCCCCACTTTGTGCCCGGTGCTCCCCCGGGTGCACCTCAGGAGACTCCCCGGCTGCTGTGAGCCCTGTCTCCCAGCGCCCTGGGGCTGCCTCCGGGAGGCTGAAGTTCTTTGGCTCTGGCGGGCCACCCCTCTGGCAGGCCGCCTCTCCGACCCCGGGGAGCAGAGCCTTTCTGCTCTTTTCCAAGTTACCTTGAGTAGGAGAACTGCCTCACTGGGTCCCTTTGTGGGTTCTGTCTCTTGAAAGTTTAGAGTCCTTAGCTGATGAATTTTATCAGAGAGCTCCTCTTGTTGCCATCTTGGCTCCGCCCCCAGTCAGTCAGTTTTGAACTCAGATCTTCCTGCCTCCAGCCCCAGCAGATTGTGACTCATAGAGAGACACTATTTTTATTTTTTTGGTTTTCAAGATAATGGGGTTAAGGACTTGTCCAAGATGATCCAGCTAAGTATTAAGTGTCTGAACCTGCATTTGAACTTGAGTCCTCCTGACTCCAGGACTGGTACTCTATCCACTGAGTAACCTAGTTACCCCAATCTTCACTATAAGTAAACAACTGTAACACCATGTCCATATCATCTTCTGAAAGCAGTTTTTGTATTTCTAATTAACACAAATACATGGCCTAGAGTAATATGACTGACATCAACATCAGAAAAATGACAGATTGAAACTACTTACATTTTTTATGCTTATAATTCTTTTTTGTTTTGTTTTTTTATTTATATTTTATTTTTCCTGTTGCATGATATGGAAGTTTTTCAACATTCATTCACTTGCTTATTTATAAGTTTCCAAATTTTCTTCCACCCTCTCTTCCCTCAGTGGCACACAGTATAATGAATGTTGTACATGTTTACATTTATGTTTAGCATGTTTATATATTTTGTATATGAGGAATTAGGACTAAGGAAAAAGAAAGAAAACTATGGGATAGGAAGGGAAACCATAAGATAAATTTTTCAAAAGAGAACATAGTGTTCATTTGGATTCTGTGGTTTTGGGGCTTTTTTGTAATTTTGTCTGGATGTATGTGGCATTGTACATAACAAGTATCCCATATTATATATATATATCCTTAACCATGACCTATCATTAATTCTGTGTGTGTGTGTGTGTGTGTGTGTGAGAGAGAGAGAGAGAGACAGAGACAGAGAGACAGAGAGACAGAGAGAGAGAGAGAGAGAGAGAGAGAGAGAGAGAGAATATGTGTGGGGAGACAACTGAGATTAAGTGACTTGCCCAGGGTCACACAGTTGGTATCAAATATCTGAGACTGGATTAGAACTCAGGGTCTCTACTGCACCACCTAGAAGGATCCAGCCCACCTTATCCCATCAATATCTGTCCAACATTCTGAAGGATTTTAATTTGTTTTTGTTTTGTTTTGTCTTATCTTTGTTTTGTTTTGCTTTTTAACATTTCGAGTTTACCGATATACTATTCAGGCTATCCATCAATTAGCCCTTCCTTCCATTAAATGACTAGTTCATCTCCTTTCCTGATCATTTATTTCCTAGACATTATTTATATGCTAGGACATCTCAAAACATAAATGAGCAGACTTGGAAGGAAAAAGACATAAGTGAAATAACTGCTTCTGAAACATATTGACTGTGAAACCACAGCTACTTACCCTCTCAAAGACTCAGGAAATTTCTTTTTTGCATTTTTGTCACCATTGTTTGGCAGAGTCTGGTTTATGGAAAGAGATCATTAACTATCTCCTTCCCCCTCCCACCTTGCTTTCCCATCATTATGGGCCAGGGGTTATCAAGTAATTCTCAATGTTTTAATTTGTAATAAAATAAATATTGATATATATATATATATATATATATATATATATATATATATATAATATATATGGTTCATATGAACAAAAGCCTTAAAGGGAGGGGTCTTCAATAATTTTTAAGAGTCCAAAGATAGTTCTTGGATTCTTGTTATAGGAGAGACATTGACACATTGAAATGGGTTACAGCAGAAGGTGAGCATGATAGTGAAGGGACTTGATATAATAAGACATTAGGATTAATTGAGGTATGTAGACTGGAAAAGGGAGAATTAATTCAGACCCAATGGCTGTTTTTAAATATATGAAGAGTTATCATCTTGAAATAAGATTCAACTTGTTCTGCTGAGCCTGAAACACAAATGAGTAATAAGTACAAGGTTATCAATTTCCTATTCAATACAAGAAAAGTAACAGTCACCATAGTACAATGAATAGAAAGCTAGCATCAGAATCAGCATGATCTGGGTTCAAATTCCATCACTAACATATATGAACTCTGAAACTGGTTAATGTAGTTCTTAGAGTGTTGACCTGAGTCGGGTATACCCAATTTTAAATCTGGCCTCAGATACTTACTAGGTATATGATACAGGTCAAGTCACTTATCCTCTGTTCCCTCAGTGTCCTCATTTGTGAAATGAGAATAATAATGTACCGACTTGCTTAAGTTGTTATGAGGATGAAATGACATAATAATCATGAAACACTAAGTATAGTACCTGACAAAAAGTAAGTACTTTATAAATAATAATCATTTCTACTGTTACTGTTACTATTAACATTCCAATTGTCCCCAGAAAACTCTAAGACAAAAACTGCAAGGCAGCAGTTGATTTGCAGAAGGATATATTTTTAACTGGGGTCTGCCTACATTAATAAAATCATAAGTCTGGATCAAAAGAATTAAAGATATGGAAAGGAATTTTCCTAAAAATTAGACTTCTCTGAAAATAGAATTGAATTGCCTCAGAGGTCATCTGTCACCAAAGTATGGAAAATCTTTAACAGGAGTCTGGATGTTGTTGACATTCCTAAGGTTGAAGTTGATGCATTCATGGTTCCTTTTTACCTCTGGAATATAATTATCCTACCATTTATTCTATCATATATTAAGATTTTTGACAAGCTTTTATTTTAAAGTTATAGATGTATATGTGTGTGTGTATCACCACCATGAACAAGTCAATGAACATTAAGCAGTTTCTATATACTGGACACACCATATATGAGAAGGTACAAAAACAAAACATTCATTGCCCTTGAGTTGACCATATTTTTACTATTATTGTAAATATTTTAACACCTTTTTTGTCTAACTTGCCTAGGTTTCAAAAGGAAGAGAGGGATGAAGACTCCACAAAACATTACACAGAAAAAATGTATGACAATAGCAGCATATGATTTTGAACTAATGAATAGTTTGAGGATAAAGTATTTATTTTGGGGGGGGTTGGATTTTTTTTGCAAGGCAATGGGGTTAAGTGAATTGCCCAAGGTCACACAGCTAGGTAATTATTGAATGTCTGAGGCCGGATTTGAACTCAGGTCCTCCTGACTCCAGGACTAGTGCTTTATCCACTGTGTCCTGAACATAGTATTTAAAGGGGAAAATATCTAAGGAACAGTCAGGCCTTTTGAGAAGAAATATATTAGCAAGTTGATCTGTCCATGATAAATTTGTTTGACTTCAGAATCTACTATGATTCACCATCTGAGGCATGGATAGGTCATAATCTTCTTTCTGTTCTGAAAAGAAAATTCAATTTGAAAATATCCAAAGACACCATTTAAGTGAAAACTTTGTCATTGAAGATACCTCCCATAAGGATGAGTAATTTAGTAGTTGCATCGGACTATTGATTGTAGATCTGAGCTTCACTCTTATATTTCACCCTGTTCAAGGGAGCAGAAGTATATGGCTGAAAGATTTGAAGATCAGAGTCAGAGTCCAGGAAAATAGAATTAGCCCTGTGTGTAAAGTAAAACTTAGAAGTTCGGGGCAGCTAGGTGGCACAGTGGATAAAGCACTGGCCCTGGAGTCAGGAGGACCTGGGTTCAAATCCAGTCTCAGACACTTAATAATTACCTAGCTGTGTGGCCTTGGACAAGCCACTTAACCCCATTTGCCTTGCAAAAAAAAAAAAAACTAAAATAAAAACTTAGAAGTCCTTGTGGTCTGCCATTGTCTCAACTTTTAAGATGAAACTCATGTAAGCTTATGGTATAGATTACTGAAACACAAGTTACATATGAATATTCAACCAACAAAACTTTTGTGATTCCTCTGGTTTACACACACACACACACACACACACACACACACACACATACAAGTTTATGTATATATAAACTGGTAATGAAAGTTCAAGAGAGTTTTTTTTATTAGAGAGAACAACAATGCTTTTTGATATTCCTGATGCTTATTGTTTTTCATGCAGTAGCTTCTCATCTATCTTGAGTAGTTTTGTAGGGGAATAGGCAAGAAAAGATCACTAACATCACAGAAAACTTAGGACCCAGAATTCCCTCTATTTCAATGCCAGGTGCTGTTATCTCTGATCAGCTAATCTCTTTAGAACCGCTGTTGCTTCCATCTTTTGGTTCCTTCCTGAATTCAGACTGCTACATAGCCTTTTATATATTGGGGAGGGATGGAAACCTCAGGCACTCTGCTAGTTAGATCCCCAGTTTGACAAAGAAGTTTATAGGCATTAAGTGTATCTTTTTAATGACTTTTCTTCTTACTCTTGCCCATGGTCATGATGACACTAAAGTGCAGGGCAAAAAATGAAATTCTGATCTCCTGACTCTCAATACAGTAATCTTTCCATTACCCATTTCTATTGACTTTTTGCCAAATTAATATGTTCTTCCTCCCAGGAAAAATATTCATTCGAAGAAGAAAAGTATGGTCACAATTGATGGAATTCACTATGAATGGTAAGATTTTTTTTGTCTAGAGAATTTTCCTTACATCTATCATATGACCTCATTCATAATCACCCTATCTCCATTGCTTATATCTGTAAAAGAAATTTATCTTTTTCCCCTCCACTTCACTCCCCAAAATATAGCTACCATGACTTCATTGTGAAAGTTATGTAAAAGCATACTTTGTCTTATTATGCTTCATTTTATTGTTTCACAGATATTGCATTTTGTAAAGACTGTTTTTTTACAAATTGAAAGATTGTGGCAACCCTGTGTCAGAGTAGGTCTATTGGTACCATTTTTCCAATAACATGTGCCCACATTGGTTTTCTGTATCATATTTGGTATAATATTTCAAACTTTTATTTATTATTTTATCTATTATGATGATTCATGATCAGCAGTCTTTTTTATTTCTTTTTGTAATTGTTTTGGAGTGCTATAAACCACACCCATATAAAATGGAAAACAAATTGATAAATGTTATATGGGTTCTGACTGCTCCACTTGTAGAGGTTCCTTATGTCTCTCTCTCTCTCCCTTTCTCCTGGAGCTTCCAGATTCCCTGAGACACAACAATTTGATATTAGGTCAAAAACCCTACAATTGCCTCTAAATATTCAAGTGAAAGGAAAATATATACAGTTCTAGATTAGGAAACAGATTGTAGATCAAACACCTGCCTTACTAGTTATGTAACCCTGAGCAAGTCATTTAATTTTAATCAATTCTCTCATCTATAAAATGATGGCAATAATAGCATCTATCTCCCAGGGTTATTGAGATTGTAAAATGAAATAATATTTGTGAAGCACTTTGAATAACTTTAAAATGCCATATAAATGCTAGCTAGCTACCATTACCAAGGTTCCTGCTCATAGTGCTGACTTTAGGGAGGTGTTTTTCCTCCCTAACCAGAGACCACTGCCACCCTCTGACAAGAAACACTGTTCCAAGCTCTATTTCAGAACCAGGTGATCACTCTAAGGATTCTAACAGAATTTCTTCTCCTGGAGCACCTCCTTCCCAATTCCTAACCCCACCCCACTCTCAAACTCTAGGTATATCTTCTATATCTTCAAAGATAAGCTATCTCCTTCACAGGTATGATGATTCCTGAATTCAGGCCATCATCTGTACTACCTTCTTTCCTGACAGATTGTACTTGGTACTGACTCCCCTGCCCCTGTGCTCAAAATTCAAATAGTGCTTTTAACTTGGGCTTAAGAATTCAAAACTATGTTTCTGGGAATGATGACAAACAACACACATTGACCACAGATAAGAGAACCAAATACAAAGAATCAGAATATTCATAAAAAGTTTTATATTCTTGGGCTGCTGAAAAGGCAAAAAGACTCTTACCAATCACCCCCTTCTTTAAGATGAAAATCTGAGCCTTAGACAAGACCACAGAGAGGCAGACCCAGAACTAGAACTCAGTTTCTCTGGTTCTTAATTCTACCATTTTCCTACTGTATCACACTACTTACTAAATAAGAAAGGAGCTATGGGATCACTCAAAAGTCACTACATCTTTATGGAGGCTAGATAACCATTGTCCAGGAATATTACAGATAATTTTAATCTTGGATTCCATGAACTTCTTTTTTTTTTTTTCAAGGCAAATGGGGTTAAGTGGCTTGCCCAAGGCCACACAGCTAGGTAATTATTAAGTGTCTGAAACCAGATTTGAACCCAGGTACTCCTGACTCCAGGGCCGGTGCTTTATCCACTGCGCCACCTAGCTGCCCCCTGATTCCATGAACTTCTAAAAAACATTTTCATCACAGCATTACACTATAATTTTCCTTTGTAATCTTATATACTTACAGTCATTTTGCTGAGAAAACTTTCCTAGGTTTCACCAGAAATAAGGATACCATTACACAGAAAAAAGACTAAGAAATCCTATTATAGAAGTATTCCTTTCAGTTACTGATGACAGAAGAGCAACTGAGGTTCCTTCTACCTTTGACATTCTGGGGCCCTGTGAATAGCTGCCTTACTTATTTTACAGGCATATTAAGAATTTCCAATGAGATAATGGATGTTAAAGTGATTTTTAAAGTAGCAATTTATCAAGTCATTTAAGGTATTATTTTGGTACTAATGGAAGATAAAGGACAATAGTTAGTCCTTCGCCTCAGAGTAGTGCCAGCTATATCTGAGACCTAGTCTCACTTAATTCACTATGACAGGAGGTGATGAAAGCCCATCTTCTTAAAGTAGTCTCTTCTGAAAGCAAAAGCTTCTCTAAAAGAAGGGGGACCTATTCTTGGGCACCTATCTGAAAGTATTCCCCACCAACCCCCACAATGAGCTGTTGTCAAATAACATGATGCTTGTATCTAACTAGTGGTGAAATATGCTGCACGGTAGATGGGCATTGACCCTATTCTCTCCTTACATGATGCACATTAGTGAGAGCTCCTCCAGGAAACTTTACCTCCAAATGAGATTTGGAATTTAAACCAAAAAATGGAAGATTCAACAAATTTACAGAGACTTCTTATCAGATAGGGATGTTTCCTGGGCTGATATCTTTCACAGTAAAGGTCTCAGGTAAAGCATTAGCAGAATTATGAGTCCCTGCCATATAGAATAGTGGAATTTAATTTATTTTACCAATATATGGCAATGATTTTACAAGACAATAGATCAGCTCCAACTGATGAAGCAACCTTTGTGATTTGCTTAGACTTGTAGAAAGATTTATTATAATTAGCACTATTTTTTTATATATGATAAATTTCTCCAAACATTCAAGGGGAAACTCCAAAATCAGACAAAAGGAGAACAGAATCCGAGGGGTTTTGAGAAACAACATATGAAATAAAGCTGGAGAGGTTTATCTCTTAAGTCATTGATGACTAGGACTCCACCACTAATAATACACATTTATATTGTACTTTAAGTTTGACATATTTGACATATGACTACTTATAATAAAGTTTTGCATTAGGGAGTGCTAGTATTATTCTCTATAAGTTTAGGACCTGAGGCTCAGAGATGTTAACTGACTTACCAAAGTTCACAAAAGTAGCAAACATTAAAAGTAGAATTTGAACCCAGCACCTCTAGAGCTCTGTTCACTACACTTGGCCATCTCAGTGACCTGTATTTGAACTAAGATCTTCTTGACTGAAAAGCTGGTACTCATCCACTTTACTTACTGTACCAAATGGCATATATAGAGAGAGTATCAAAGACTCATTATGGGAAGAGCACTGGGATAAGTGGCATTCTTCATCACCACTCATATTTCCCACTAACCAAATTGTATGCTACCTTTCCAGGAAGTCTATTTTTTGCTTCTCCTCCTCTAGATTAAACCTCTTCCTCCTCTGGATTCTTATAAGATTCAATGATTATAAATTTATTCAGCATTTATACATCATCTCATGACTTTCTTCTATTGTTTAATTTTTAAATAAGTCATATAATGCTTTACAGTAAAAATTTTTGTTTTTACCTCCATATAATAAATGAGGAAACTGGATTAGATAGCTATTAACATTTCTTTCCTAGAGATCCTAGAAAATTAAAACAGCTTGTCCAAGACAACAAAGTTAATGAATGACAAAGCTCAAACCATGATACTTGAGTCTACAAACTGGTAGTGCCTACTTGAGACCATAGCAGTTAGTCAAAATAATTAACCTAGTATTTATGAGAAGCAACTTATCTTGGTAGAAAAAAAATGCTAAGCTTATAATCAGAAGACTTACACTTAAATCTAGAATCTGATATTTATTAGACATGTGATCAATGATAAATTGATGGATTATACAACATATACACAATTATGTATGATTTAATGGTTTTCATAACACGTAAGGGGCAAGACAATGGTTTCGGCAGGTTGAATTAGTGAGTGTGAAAACAGACTAGTGTAGATGAATGTTAGATAGCTGGGTGAAACAATGGAAGGGGTGTTCAACTTGGAGTGATGAAGATCTGTGTACAAATCCAGTCTGACTATGTAACAAGTCATTAACTTCTAACTACCTCAATTTCTTTATTTAAAAAATGAGGATAAGAACCACCTCCTGGGGTGGTCTTAGGATAAAATGAAATATTTGTTAAATGTTTTGTAAAGTATTATTATTGTTCTTAATTCAAGGGTTCTAAGATAGTACTAGTCCATAAAGACTAAGGATTAAACTCAATGGATCATTACAATAGAACTCTCTAGAGCCTTCAGCCAAGGAACATCTGTGACATGTTGTTCCAACAGCTGCTAGGACAAACACTATTGCTGCAGGATTAGGTGGTTGGTGGTGTAATAGTATTAAAAAGGAAAAGGAGAGTGGATGGTGGTTAAAGAAACAATGGGGAGTAAAATAGTGAAGGATCCTACCAAATAACTCCCCAGACTAAATAACTTGACTACTGAGTGGCACAGTAGTAAGTTAATTTCAGGTCTCAGAACCCCTGATTCTTTATTCCAAGAGCCCTTGAAGGAACTTGTGTGCAGTTCCCTAACCAGCCCTAGCTCCCACAAAACACCTAAGAGGAGAACCAAGGGTGAATTTTATAACTTCCCTGAGAAAGCAAGTATCATTCTCATTCTACATCTGTTTCCAAATTTAGAAACTTCTCTTTATTAAATTAGGAATGGGGGGGGGGAAGAGAGAGGGCAACAAAATTGTATTAATCATCTTTATGTCTCCAGCATCACTTGGCAGATTGCTTTGTACCTAGTAGGTACCTGAAAAAAGGTTATGGCCTGAATGAATGAGAAAATAAATGAATATGACTATGAGACTTTGCATGCTGGTCTACAATGAATGTTTTGGGGTATTTTTCTTAATCATATAAATAGTCAGTTTTTGCCATATGAGCCTTCAGATAAGTTTTTTATTTGGATGAGATTATATTTTTAAGAGAGTTAAATTTTGGCATTGACTTCATTAAACTACTGCTTTAATGTGAATTTGTGTTTAGTCAAGAGAAAAAAAGAAACTGCAATTTGGAGAGGTCTGATGCTTTGATTTTAGAATCTTTTTGCTAGCAGTCTGAGCTGGGATATGAGAACAGCAAACATGAGCTCATTGTTTTTTTGTGTGTGTTACAAATCCTATATCCTGATGTAAAATCCATGACTCCATAGCCAAGTTCTCTTCTCACTCCCATGTCACAAGTCAGTAAATGAAGTAGTGGGGGAGTGGAGAGGAAAGAGGACTACTAGCTGAATGAAGGAAGAATTGGTGACCATCTGGGGGAAAAAGGCTATAAATCTGAAAGATTTAACTAACATCAAACTAAAGATTACAAACAGGACCTAAATGCTTATCCACAATAATGCATTTTTCATCTCTCATTCAAAACAATATATAAAACTGAAAGATTTTCATTTTCCCATCTATAATACTACTTCATATAACTTTATTCTGTGAATTATAATTTGAGGGACCACTTTTATTTCTTCATCTTCATTAACAACAAATAAAATTATTAGTGAACCTATCATGTTCAGAGCAGCCCCTAAATTAAGGTCCTAGGTGAAAGTCAGGTTCCAAGTTCAGGCTCCACTGTCATAATTGAGGGGAGCATTCACTGTGAAATATAGAACTATTTTCCTTACTACCATTATTATCAACTGCTGATTAATTGCCACTATGATAGGCAAGCCTAAGAATCTAAGGAGGAAGGACTCCCTCTACCTGCTTCCATTCAGTTCCAGAACTCATTATCCAAGGCAGAGGTAATCATGGCATTATCAAATGGTTCAACCTGAAAAAGAGATATTATGATCAATAGAAATAATATTAAAGAAGATGCATTTCTCTCTGCTTTTCCCTTGCCCCTAAGGATTATGGAACTTTTCCATTTCACTTGCAGCTAAAACCTAATGTATTTAGGCTTTCCCATTCTGAGGTGAGCTCTTTTGAGAGTACAAACAGTGTAGCTTTTCTAAGTATATCATTAGCACATAGCATACTGCTTTACATATATTGAGTGTTCAGTATTCTTTTTTTTTTCATTAAGTCATTTATAAGACTAAGGCCTTGCTATCCAGGGACCTACAGCCTAGCTACTGAGACAGGATAGAGGCATCAGAACACAATCAATGAAACAAACTAGCATATGTGAAATGTCAAATTAATACAAAAATATTATAGACTTAAAGAACAGAGAATTCACTAAGGACTGGGACAGTCAAGGAGGACTTCATGAAGAAGTTCAGACTTTAATCAAGATTTGAAGGATGGGGCAGCTAGGTGGTGCAGTGGATAGAACACTAGTCCTGGAGTCAGGAGAACCTGAGTTCAAATGCAGCATCAGACACTTAATTATTGCCTAGCTGTGTGACATTGGACAAGTCACTTAACTCCATTGACTTAAATTTTAAAAAAATTTTTAAAGATTTGAAGGAGGGGAAGTTATGGAACAAATGAGTAGTGGTAAGAAGGGCACTCCTTGGGATGAGCAGTAATATAGAACTGTTAGGGGAGCCCTAAATCGGGACTAGGAGAGATGGGGAGATTTGGAAGTGTCTTGAATACCAGTTGAACCATATTTCTTCTGGACAATTAGAATCATAAAATGTTTTGGTGCAGTGTGGATACATAATGAAAGTGATGCTTAAAGAGCAAAAGTCTGGCAGCAAAGTGCAAAATATGATTTGTGTATTTGTCTTTTCCCAGTCAGACCTTGGCAGGGATTGTGGCTTGTATGCTCTATAGTACTGCTCTTTTTAGCAATCTTTTGGCCCAGGACAGGAAGGGGGCAGGTAGAATCAGAATCATGCTATGAATAAGTGAGGGACAATAAGCAAAAATAAAACCCATGGAGGTGAAAGAGTCAAGTAGTGGTGATGTTGGAAGTGAAAACAGTTGGTATGAGGGATGAGGGTTTATTTAGCTAAAGAGTTTGTGAGAATAGTGGCATCCAAAGCAGGAGTCAAATCAAAATCAAAAGCTCAAACATATCCAGAGGACTCCTTAATAGTGTAGGGGAGAAAGCATGCTTCAAAAGATAAATGTTTAATACTCCTGGGTCAATAGAATATTGAGTTAGATTAGGAAAAAAAATCTATTTTTTGAACTCACAGGCCCCACTGGCACCTGTAAATTTAAAGTGTGGTCATACAGTGCCATTCACTGATCCTAAGTTTTATCTCAGATCTTCTGAGTTCCTTTGTCTCTCTTATTTTGCTTTAAATAATTTTTATATAGTTTGTTTTTATATCAACCACATTTCTGTTTACTGCCCCTTAGGAAGCCACTCCTTATAATACTTTTTTAAAGAGGGCAAAATCAGCACAGAAATATGGATTTTCACTTTTTCTTCTCTCCTACCTTTCTCCTGGTCCCTATTTAGGGCTCCTCTAACAGTTCTATATTACTGCTCATTCCAAGGAGTGTCCTCATCACTACCCACTTGTTTCATAACTTCTCCTGCTTCAAATCTTTTAACATTGGTTAAGTTGTGTTTTAGAACTTTTCCAGCACACATCATCTTTTCCCTGGCATGGGTAGTAATTGATATGGAATTGTGAAAGCATCATGAAGAGTTAGACCAATCATATAAAAGAATGAGATGACTCTATATAGGGAACCTTTGAAATCTCTCCCTGATGGTTGGGCATTTTCTCTCCATCCTTATACATCTGTTTCCAAACTCCCAACTTGTTAAGCATTGGGATCTGCTTAAAGTTGATTCAGATTCCTTATATGCCTGTAGTCTTCTCTGCTAAACAATTTCCAAGGACAGCATCATGCTTGGAACTTGCCACTGAACTTTACGTTCCTTTGATATGTCTTATTTTTCTATTTATATCTCCAGTGTTAACACTATACTTCATAAACAGCATTAAATAAATCCTTTATTCATTCATACATTTGTCATATAGAAAAAGAACTTGGAAAATCTTTACAACTCTATCCGTGCAATGATAAGCTATGAGTCCAAAAGATAGAAGATGAAGTATAGCACTTGCCTCCTGACAGAGAAGCTAAGGATGAATTTACAATGCAAAAAAGAGACATTTTCAGAAATGGATAATTGAGGAATGTGATGTTTTTTGTTTTAAGTATTATATTTATTTGCTTTTCCAACTACATATAATGGTGGTTTTTAACCAATCTTTTTTTTTTTAGGTTTTTGTAAGGCAAATGGGGTTAAGTGGCTTGCCCAAGGCCACACAGCTAGGTAATTATTAAGTGTCTGAGACCGGATTTGAACCCAAGTACTCCTGAGTCCAAGGCCGGTGCTTTATCCATTACTCCACCTAGCCACCCCGTTAACCAATCATTTTTTTTTGCAAGATTTTGAGTTTTACATTTTTCTCCCTCCGGTCCTTCTCTCCCCCCTCCCCCGATAGAAAGAAATCTGATATAGGCTATATATTTATAACCTTGCTAAACATAGATTCATTTTAATCATGTTATGAGAGAAGAATCAGATACAAATGGAAGAAAACAGAAAAAAATATATCATACATAAGACAACTTTTAAAAATTGAAGAGAATAAGCTTTGCTCTTCATTTAAACTCCATAGTTCTTTCTCTGAATATGGGTGATATTTTATATCATGTCTTTGAAATTATTTTTGATTATTGTACTGCTGAAATGAACAAGTTCATCAGGGTTGATCATGACCTCATGTTGTTGTTAATGTGTATAATGTTCTTCTAGTCATGTTCAATTCACTCTGCATAAATTCATACAAGTATTTCCAGGTATAGGAATTTATATTTTGCTGAATTATGCACCTATGTAGTGAGAGTTATTTTCAGGATTTTTTAAAATTTTCTCAATATGTATGGGAGGGATACAATAATGAAAATGCATGAAAATGAGGAGGAACAAATTATTTTAAAATATATTTTTTAAATACCTTTGCTTTACGTTATCTTCCAGGACCTCTGGAAAGCATACCAAATGGATCCTGACATATATAGCATCTCCTAGCGAACACACATACCACCCACTTTCCTGATTGTTTTCCCTAATAAGAGGTATACCCACAGAGGACAGGACCACAAATGGAAGGTTCTTATGGATCCTTATGGCAGGTACTGTGGCTCATTGTGACAGATAATCCTTATGCCTGACATTTACTAAGTTCTTCAAGCTGAAGAAATTCTTTATATATCTCTTACTGGATTTCATCTTTTGAGGTTCCTCCATTGTGTCCTCTCTTTTTCCCCCAGGAACTCACCTACCCTGTATTTGTAGAAGTATATAGTTGGTCTGAGTATAACACATCAGCAAAGTTCTGTTGCTCCTTTCTCCTACCAGTTAATTGCAGCCTTACCAATAAGAAAGCACAGGTGTGCATCTCTGCTAACCTTTGTGCTAACTGCACCTGCTCCCTCTAGTCCCATGGGTCAACTATACTGTGTGGTCTATTGTTGCTAACACCAACCTGTCTGATGTTCAGTGCCTGACCCATCTCTCTGTCTCTGTCTCTGTCTCTGTCTCTGTCTCTCTCTGTCTCTCTCTGTCTCTGTCTCTCACACATGCACATAGATACACATATGTACATATACAAGCACATGTGTGTACCTGAATTTTTCTATGACTGTGATAGAATCACAAGTCTACTCTCCATTTCTAATATTGGATTTTATTCAGTCTCTCCTTTGGTTTCTTAAGAAGATGCTTTAGGAGTCTAATAGGATGTTAAAGTCATATTGTATCTCTGAAGATGCTACAGTGTGTCTCCCTCTTTTCGGCATGAAGTTTTGAGTTTAAACAAGGATGCTCCTTCCTCTCTCAAGAAGTAGCGTCAGGACCAACTGAATAAAATTTATCTTATAATTGGCACAAACCCTCTTATGCATGCACCCTTTCCCAATGAGAACCAGAAATCACCCAATAAGCCTTTGTTGAACCCCTACTATGTTCCACTAGGGTATAAGATCTGACCCTGACAATCTATGTAACCCTGATGAGCAAATTGTTTTGCTTCACCGAGCCTCTGTTATCTTTATTTGTAAAGATTTTTGAATTAGATCTGTAATGTCCCTTTTAGCTTAAGGCCCATGTTCCTGATGGACCCTTGTGTCCATCTCTGCTAATACCAAAATTATAAATACAAGTATGTTGAGGGCAAAAGACACTATAGCCCCAGTGTCTAGCACTTAGGAGTATTTGACAAGTGATTCTTGAATGGAATCCTTTGATTTTTTTCATCTGGAGGTCACTCACTTTGCAGAAGAGAAGTTACCTCTTTGCCTTGTGGCAACTCTAGTGACAAAAGACATCAACTATTTCCTAAGTCTAGAATAGCACAGGATCTTAGAGGCCTCCATGTCCAAAGCTCTCAATTTTCAGATGCAGCCCGGGAAGTCAAGAAACTTAACATAATAAAATAATGATTATGAGGATGATGATAATAATAACTTGCATTTACATAGGGCTTTAAAGGTTGCAATAACAATTTAAGAATTTATAAATGTTATCATTTAATTGTCATCACAACCTTAAGAAGTAGGTGTGATTATTATGCCCATTTTACAGATGATGAAGCTGAGGCAGACAAAGTTAAAGTTGTATGAGGCTGAACTTCAATTCAGAGCTTCCTGATTCCAGATTCAGTGTTCTATCCATGTTTCATCTAATTGCATCAGAGGCAAGATTTGAACCTAGGTCTTCTGACTAAAGTTGGTAGTCTCTCTCCCCTATGTCTCATATCTTCACAGAAATGTTTGTTAGAATAAATTCATAGAGGGACGGCTAGGTGGCACAGTGGATAGAACACCAGCCCTGGAGTCAGGAGTACCTGAGTTCAAATCCAGCCTCAGACACTAATTACCTAGCTGAGTGTCCCTGGGCAAGCCACTTAACCCCATTTGCCTTGGAAAAAACCTAAAAGAAATTCATAGAATCATAGAGGGACCTCAAAGTTCACCTCATTCAAACTTCTCATCTTACTTATGGGAAAAAATGATATTTGGAGACATTAAATGACTTGCCCCAAGTCATAATTTTAGTGTCAGAAATGAGATTTGAACTCAAGAAGACCTCATGTCCTGGATATGATCTCTGGGATAAATTCCATTTCTTGTTTCAAAAATGAACTCCTGGGTACTTATAGGGGAAATCACCATGACAGATTTTGTATTATTTAACAATTGGCAAGTGCCAGAATAGAGGTGATTCACATACCAATGAATTGAACACAAAGCTTCCTCCTTTGGGGCTTACAATCTAAACAGTCAAGCATCACATAACTAAATTACTTCAATTAAACACTAGGATAATGAAACTCTAAGGCCCAATTAGATAAATTATGGGGACCCAAACAGATTTCTTCTTCAAATAGGAAGAAAGGGGGTACCTCTTATATGACAGTTACAAATAAAATTTGTCATTGGTGGGGGGGGAATCTGATCACACAAGTAGGCATAAATATGTCAAGTCATTAATATCCACTTCCATGCAGCAAATTGCTTGTTATGCTTCATTTATACTCATTTATGACTAAACAGGAGTATTTGGAGAGAGGTGCCATAAAATATATTTTACATAACTCCCTGAGAGCTTTCATCTCCTCCTCTCAGCTGGTTTTCTCAAGTGTCTGACTTGGGTGTAAGCTTAAGCAGACTCTAAAGGCATAAGGGGGGAGGAGGAGGAGAGGGAAGAGAAAAGGGAAGGAGGAAAAAAGAAAGATAGTCTGCCAACAAGGGCCCATAAAAATTCATGAGCGTGAGGCCGGCTGGATTTATGCATTTAGACAATTTTGTTAAACTAAATGAAAATTAATCTGTTGTAAATCTTCCTAGTTCCCCATGATTCAGGGGAAACTCATTTACAGTAATTGGGAATAAGAGAAAACATAACTAATATGCTACTACCTATGTAGCTCAGGTCATTCTGAGCATGAGGAGATTGTGTTCTTTTCAAAGCAGGCTACATCCTCTTTGAGATCAAGCTTAGAGTGAAAACTTACTTCTGGGGATTGTGATTGGTGAGTCAGCAAGAGGTAGAGGGCTGAAATATAGTTCTCTGTTCAAAATATGGTCATCCCCAAATCAGAAGGTGTCTGACACTGTCTCCCTCTTATTTCACTTTGCTGCCTTGGTTGCCATGCTATGATAGCACAGAGAGAATAAGATGAAATGGATGAGGAAGGGCTTTATCAACACCAGACTTTTTGAGCTTTCAACTAGGTGGGAAATCTCACATTTTGTTAACCAGGAATGGCAAAAGAGATATGAGGATATGTCTCACTTGAAAATCAAAAGAAAAATTTGTCTATGGCTTCACTACAGTGACTGGAGAGTGTTGGTGGGTGGAAATAACTTTGAAAAGTTATTTCGGAGTTCAATAATGCATAAAAATTAAAAACAAAATGGTATTGTATAGAGGAATAAATGAGAGCTAAGTGTTGTCCTGTAGTTGTTTCTGACACTTCATGACTCCATTTGGGGTTTTCTTGGTAAAGAAACCAGAGTGGTTTGCCATTTCCTTCTACAGCTCATTTTGTAAATGAGGAAACTGAGGCAAACACGGTTAAGGGATTTTGTAGAAGAAGCAAGCATCTGAAGCTTTGAACTCAGGAAAATGAGGTTTCCTGACTTCAGACCTAGTATCTATCCATTGTGCCATCCATCTGTCCTTTATAAGAGCTGGTCCTGAGTTACAATCACTTACTTAGCTATATAGTCATAGTTAAATCATTTTCCCTTTTCATTAGACTTGAGAGCAAGAACTTTTTTTGCCAATGGGACACTAATATTTCAACTAATTTTACAACTTCACTTGGTAAATTTTATTTCATGTTCACTTCCTAATAAATTTCTCTCCCTTTCTCAGTGTTTATTCATTGTAGCTAAGAATAAAACAGAAGGAAAAAAGTTAGTGCGTAGGTATCATGTGATAAAAGAATTTAGAAACATTAAAGTACTATGTAAGTGTGAACTATAATATTAAAATATACTATTATCAAGGTATTAACTAATGTGTGAATATAAATTATCTGATTTCCAGAAAATAGTAAATGCACAAAGAAAAGAGTAAGGGGTGAGGTAAAAAGTACTTACCTAATAGGTATCCCACATATAAGGTAAGGAAGCGATTTGCATCAAAAGCACTATACCTCTTAGCTCAGACACACCAATTATGGATCAAGAAGGTTAGGGATTAGGGAGATAGGACTAGGATTCTCTCCTACGGAGAGAGGAAAAATCCTGAATCAATGATTAGGTAACAATCCGTCATGTGATTCTAAATGTGTCTGACTCCTGAATCAAAGGCAGATACTATGTAACAATATAGTAGACAACACTAAAGGAAGGGAATCTGGGACCAAAGAGGAGGATATAAATAAAGAAGCATCACTGTACCCCACCAAAAAAAATACCTTCAAATTATAGCTCTCTGAAGAGATCTAAACCTAACATTGACAACTGAGAATACAGAATTGGGGGAGGGAGAATACCATGACAAGTATAAAAGTGATGATAAAGCTTCCATGATAAATACATTATTTCTAAGATTTCTATAACTTACTCAAGTTAATAAGAATAAAAGTCATTTCCAAAGTGAAAAAAATTCAATTATATGAATAGGTAATTCACAGGAGAAGAAATTTAAGTATATTTAAAAATCCAAATCATTAATAATGAAGATTAATACAAATTAAGTCAATTTGAGGGGGGCTCTACCTATTATTCATGAGATTGGTAAAGTTGACAAAAAAGGGGAAATGACAGGTGTTAGAGGGACTGTGGGAAAACTAGTCCATTGATACACTGTTAGTGGATCTGTGAATTGTTGCAACCATTAAAGAAAATAATCTGGATCTAAATCCAAAAAGTCACCAAACTCTGCAAATGCTTTGAATTAGAGATGCCACTATTTGTTGTGGTCCCTAGACATCAAAGAAAAGGAAAAGATGCCATATGTACAAAAATATTACTTTGTGATGGCAAAAATGGAAATTAAATGGATGACAATCAATTGAATAATCGTATGCTGAACAAATTATATGAATGTAATAGAATAGTATGGTGCTCTAAGAAATTATGAATCAGTTTCATAAAAACCTAGGACTTATATGAATGAATGCAGTAAAATGCACATGATCAGCAGATCAATTTGTGTTATAAAAACATTTTAAAAATTCCAAAAACTTAAAACCTCTGACCAATCCAATAATGAGCCACAAATTTCAGAGGGTGAAGAATAAAGCATATTCCCAGTTTCTGACAGTAAGGTTATGGACTAAATATGTACAGTAAGACACATATTTGGAAACTTGACCAATACAGGAATTGGTCTTGTCTGACAATGAATATTTGTTACAAATATTTTGTTTTTCTTTTTTCAGTTGGGATTCAGTTTCATAATTTTTAAAATGAAATTTAATTGAAAAAAGACAGTAGTTTATTGTTACATATAATACCTAATTTGTTATATAAATATAACAATACTAGATTCTGTTATCTATATTCTGTGTCTAATATATATTATACATGTTTATGTATATAACACATGTCACACATGTAGATAATTAATACATACATGCATTGCATATTCATATATGTGTATGGAACCTATACCTATAATAACTTCTATATTCCTACTCTCTTTTCCAAACTTAGACCTGAAATATTGTTCTTGGTACCTTAGAATGAACCTGTGAGAGTTCATGTGGAAGTATTAAATATATTTCAGATTCTACTATTCTCTCCTAAATAGATACAATGAAGTTAACTGTTTTTCTATAACATGTGGCTTAACTCTACCACCACCTTTCCATTGGACTACATTGGGGAAAACTTGCAAAGACACAAAATTAACATTCAAGTCCATCTGGAATGAAATCTCAGTCTTTGCCCTAAGTAGAATTCAGGCACTGATTCTTTCCATGACTCCGGATATGACCGGAGGAAAGAATATCAAAGGGAATAAGATAGCTGTCAAAATCTTTGAAGTACTGTAATGGTGAAGAGGGATTAGCTTTATTCTATTTGACCCTATAAGGGAAAACTAGAAGTCATGGGTAGACATTGTAAAGAAGCAAATATGGGTCTAATGTTGAAAAACAAAAACAAAATTAAAAACTTCCTGAAAATGAGACTAACCAAAACTGGAATTAATCTCCCTGGAGAAAAAAAAGTATGATCGCTTTCACTGATTGTTTTTTTAATGCAAAAATTAGATAACATATTATGACATATTGTATATTCTTTCTTAGGGTTGGATTGGTCTAGATATCTGCTGATGTTCCATTCGATTCTAAAATCTCTATGAGTCTATGATTTCATATATCTCAAAGGACTATATACTATAACTCATAGACAATGTTTTAAGATTCATCCTTTAGGATCCACCACCCAGGTATACAATCTTCCATAATATCCCAATTAATACTACAAATTACTGCATAAATTCACTAGATTACTAGATTACTAACCTGTTAGGCTAGACTATAATGGAAACCAAGTTTATAAACTACCTTAAAACATTAATTCACCTCTTGATATTTTTCATATGAGATTATGGCTCTAAGACCAATGGGATAACATATTACTGGAAGAAATGAACCACATCATTATTGACCATCTCTCTATAAAATGAAACCTGAAGATACAGTAAAGCTAAATGGGTGAACTATAACAGCCCAATGGAGGGGAAAATGATATGGAATGCTTCTGGAAAAGGGTTCTGGAAACCCATATTAATGGTTAGACTTGGTTTTGTGATGCACTCAAAGGCAAAACAATTATTGTTTTATATAATATTTAGTTATCTTGACTTGCTACATTTTGATTAGTACAAACATAAAGATAATGCAACTTCTATTGTTGAAGTAGAGAAGACTTCCATAAAGAAGCTGAGATCTTCCAAACCAGACCAACATACACATATTTGAGTAATAGCTCAAATTAAAATCAAATTAGAAGAAATTCTACAAATATTTCATTCAATTTAACAAACTTACCTAGTCACTGTTTATCAGAGAACTGCTATTTAATTACTACATATAATATAAAGTCAAATGAGAAAAAAAGATAATGATGAATAAAATATAAAACATGCACCATTTGTTTCAGAAAAATATAGAAAGTGAAAGCCCTTCAATGGGGCAAAGTTTAAACAAACTAGTGAATAATAACAGTGGGATATTATTGTATCATTTAGAAATATGAAGTATGCATAGAAAACTTTAATAAGATCTTTATGAATTGATACTAAGTTAATTAAATAGAACAATTTATGCAGTGATCATAATACAATAGACAACACTAAGCAACAGCATTGACTAATGACAACAGTGCATTGACTAATCTTGGCAAAGGATGGAGAAAGGATAAAAAATAATAAAAATATATTTATACATTTTTGGTAGGATAAAGCAATCTGGAAATTTAAAAATGGGACTTATATGTACATAAATCTTATGGCATCTTTTCTGTGGTGGCAAAGAAATTAGAGGATGTCCATCAACTTGGAAACAGTTGAGTAAGTTATAGGTTATAAATGTGATAGAACATTATTTTTCTATAAGAAGTGATGATGGGGACGGTCTCAGAAAAAAATTCAAAAGACTTAGATGAGCAGATACAAAGTGAAGTGAGCAGAATCAAGAGAAAATCTATCACAGTAGCAGGGTTATTGTAAAGAAAAGCAACTGTGAAAGACTAAATAATTCTGATTAATAAACTGATCTATCACAATTGTAAAGAACTCTTGAGAAAATTGTTATCTACCTTCTGAAAGAGAACTGGTAGAAATGGAATGCAGATTAAAACATATTTTTCTCTATCTTTCTTTCTCTTGCCCCTCCCCTCCAGAACATGGTTAATATGAAAACATGGTTTGCATTACTTCAAGTGTATAATTGGTATTGTGTTTGTTTTTTACACAATGAATTCTCAAAGGGTAAAAGGAAAGGGAGAGAATTTGAAGTTGAAAATAAAATAATTTCATAAAATTACAAAAACCTAAAAAATAGAAAATTAAGGTAAAAAAGAAATAAAGTGAGTTCCCATCAATGGAAAAATAGTCAAAATTATAGTATATTAATGCAATAAGGCATTATTTTTGTGTGTGGAAAAGAACACATGAAGAATTAAGAGAAACTTAGAAAGATTTCTAGAACAACTGTTGTAAAGCTAAATTTACACAGTAACTATAGTAATATAAAGGAAAACAACACTGAACATCAGAGTATTGATTAATCTTGACTCCAAATGACAGACAGGTAAATAAAACTCCCTTCTCTCCTCACAAAGGAATTGATTGCAGGTGTGGAATGAGGTCACATGAGATATAGCCAATGTTTTGGCCAGTTTAATTGTACTTCTTTTTTAAAAATTGTTCTTTTGAGGGTGTTGTATTGGAAATTGAGTGATATGAAAACATAAATAATATTTAATAATAATAACTAATAATTAAATGTACTACCTACAGTAATAACCACTTCCAATTCAACAATCAAAATGAACCCTCAATGTAGGAAAATGGAAGAATATAAATTCATAGATTTTTATTATCATTACTCATTTCTTACACAAACTTGCCCAGTATAAAGCAGTTGCCAAAAATAGAAATTCATAAAGGCACCTAAAGCACTTTAGCCAAGAAAAACTGGACCATTTTGCTAAGATGCAAAATATGGCAAAAATCAAGCAATAACATTTCAAAAACACAAATACATTTTTTTTTACTTCGAAGGAGGAAGGTAGCACTGCCTCATAAAACTAAAACAAAAACACCTTAAAGGTGAAATCAAATATTTGAAAAGCTTACAACAATATCAAGCTAAGCTAGCTAATCACAAGAGCATCCACTGAGAATATACATGAATTATAGGAGAAAAAACTGGAAGGAGAAAAACAAATGGAAGAAAGAACTGATTTTTCAGTATTCCTATAGCAATATATTTTCATCATCAGTGACAGTGGAATAATTGCTCTCTAAAACTTCAGTAACCTATGTTCTTCTATGTCAGGAAGTAGAAATTGTCCTTAAGGAAATGAATTTGGGAATAACATCTAGACCAGATCAAAATACATACAAAGGGAATCTGTTCTGGAAGTGCAACAACTTTCATAGTACTGATAGAAATGTTATTGTACTTTGAACAACACATAATATCAGAAAAAGGGGCTAGAGATGATTAAAAAAATATCATTAACCTCCATCCTACTAGCTTATAAATCTTTTTGAGCAAGATCTTGAGTGTCAAGGACTACATCTGTCTTGAGGACATAGCCAATTTTCTTTTCTACTTCCAGGAGACTAACTTTCCTTTTAGTAACTACCTTGAGATATGTGATCATTTGGAATATTTGGATGAATAAATTTACTTTTATGTACACTGGTTATTGGGATTTGGAGATAAATCCCTTTCTCCTACCCTGTGGCATCTTACACAACCGTTCTAAGCACTGATTGCCTCCTATTCTCCAATTTGCTTTTATAATAAAGGGGACCAAGGAGCATGACTGATTCTCTTACTAAATAATTGGATGTTACCTGTGGTATCATTTGTAATAATCTATGTCCAAGTTCCTATAATCCATTTAAGATTTTTCTTCTTTTATAAAACTTCAAAACATGTGAAGTTATAGGAGAATTATTTAATAATTAATTTACATGTTTGAAGAGCATAGGAAGTTTTTGTAGATGATTTCCTAAAGTCTATTTTGACATGCAATTGACTCAAAGGTATAGAAAATATAGAATTTCATTGGATACAATGAGAGGTTATTTTTAGAAGTTGACATGTAAAAGCAAACAGCCTGAAAAACTAACCTACAAGAAATTTCTCATTATATTAAATCCATTTGAGTATCCTTGATAAATGTAATCATGCAAGTTACTTTTAAAAATACCTCTTATTATCCATAAGGGTAGTTAAATGGTGCAGTGGGCAGAGTATCAGACTTTGAGTCAAGATGATTCATCTTCCTTATTTCAAATCTAAGCTGAGTGACCTTGACCAAGTTTCTTAACCCCATTTATCTAAGTTCATCCTTTGTAAAACAAGTTGGAGAAGGAAGTAGCAAACAACTCCATAATCTTTTTCATGAAAAATCCAATGGGGTTATGAAGAAGCAGATGTGATTGAATAACATAAAAACCATTATCAATAACAACCATTACCAATTTCAATACTTCTGGAGTCCATAATTTTGTTGATATGAGCACCTCTCTACCAAAACATATAATCTCTCTACAATTTAGTAGATGCTCTTCAGAGTTTTGGGGTGGGGGCAGTAGATCTACTTCTGACTTCCTGAGGGCTTAGTCTCTCTGAATTTAGCTAAATCACTTAAGATTTTGCAGGTTTGAATTCAGCAATATGTGAACCAATTCAATACACATTTATTAAGTATATACCACATACCAGACAGTATACGAATCCCTGGGTATACAAATAGGAAAAAGAAAACCCTGGTCTTCAAGGAATATATAATTTAATGGGGTAATACAACACAAAAAGGAATCTGGAAATGGAGGGGGGAATCTAGGGGCTATTTAGTAGAGGGATATCTTGTTCTCTGGAGTTGAAAGCAAACAAAATTGCAAAGAAGAGTGAGTTGAAAGTACAATTTATTCTCACTATAAAGAAAGATTTTGATAGGGGTTTGATTTTCCACTCTCCAGCCCTCTAATCAGAAAGGACAGGAGACTGAAAGAGGTGGTATCCAAAGTTTGAGTCTGATGCATGTTGATGAGTTTATCACGGAAGAGGTATCTATTTAGTTCCTTGCATAGACTGATAGATTTTAAGAACTACTATTTTTTTTTGCCAGGGGGAAATGGACCACAAATATTTTGTAGTCTTCATTTATTTGAAAAACAGATACTGAGGCTGTGGATGTTTAAATGATTTGTCTAGACAAATGTAACTAGTAATCAGCATAGAGGT
Organism: Macrotis lagotis; assembly: GCF_037893015.1. NCBI lineage: Eukaryota > Metazoa > Chordata > Mammalia > Peramelemorphia > Peramelidae > Macrotis > Macrotis lagotis. The sequence goes on along the minus strand of NC_133658.1, from coordinate 601,557,474 downwards.
AACTGCAACTCAGATGTTTCCACTCTTCCATGGCATTTTAATAATTTAATAATAATAAATAATAATTTAATAATCAAGACATATCTTTTTAAATGATTACATATTTTGAAGAGTATAAGGAAATGACAGGAGTCATACAGTCCAACCTCTTATCCAAAACATGATTTTCAAGTACTATGTTCCATTCTAGATGCCACATTTTAGGAAGATATCACTGACAAATCATCATTTAATTTATATTGAAAGTGCGACTCAATGTAATAGATATAAAACCTCCCAAAAGAATATATGACATTTGAAGGCATCTCTACTTGTTACAAAGTTGTTTTCCTTATTTTTGACCCCAAAATCTCACTTTCTACAACTTCAGTTTATTGATTGGTCCTAGTACTTCTAATAAATCTAATCTTTTTTTTTCCCTTAGAAAGTCTTCAGATATATGATGACTGTAGTCATGAACCTCCAAGTCTTCTGTTCAGGTTAAACATCTCCAATTTCTTCAACAATTCCTTGCATGGTGTGCTATTGACTCTTCTTACCATCTTACTTATACTCTTTTGGATGTGTTACAGCTTGTAAATATTCTTTTTAAAATGTAGTATATAGAAGTAAATTTAGCAATTAAATTTGTTCTGACTTGGACACAGTACATTAAAACTATCTCTTCGTTTCTTCTGTATGCCATATTTCTATTAATGTGGTTTAAGATTACATCAATGTCTGCTACCACAACATTATATTCATGTTAAACTTGCAGATCACTAAAACTCTCAGTAATTTTTCCTATATTTTCCTTCTCTTCTCACATAAATGCTTTCTATCATACTTCTTCCTAAAGGTTTCAGTAATAAATCTCATTAGCTAAACAATAAATTGATTGAATAATTTAAAAATCTGTAAAAGTCACTCAACTGCTCATAGTAGTGTTGTTCCCATTTTATTTATTATGCAACCTCTACTACCTAAATGCCATTTCTGACCTTGTTCCCTATTACATTCTCTTTTGGAAAAGCTCCAAAAATGTTTAATTAGGGGAATACATTGAAAAAGAAACTGGAACTTTGATAAGGATGCTGTCCAAACAGAGCTTAAAAAGAAAAGGAATAAGAGTGTCAGATGTTAGAGAAGTAGTGCAGGATGCTTTAGTGGTAAGGGGTGGAAATCAGACAGTGTAGGTAGGAGAGTTGGTGGCAGGGCAAAGGACAGTCTGGCCACAGTTCAGTTATCCTGGGATATGTTTTTGTTCATTTTTCCAGAGAAGATAGCTTCCTATTTTATGTGGTTCTGGAAGAGAAGGATCATATTGGGGGGAAAAGTGCATTGGGAGTGACAGCTGGAGGACAGGAAGGGGATGAAAGTAGCATAATCCTATATAACATATATAACATGGACTTTTCTGGGCATGTCAATTCTAAAAGGAGATGCCCTTGATGGGTCTTTTGATCATATTTGATTTGCATAACTTGAACTCCACTTCATCCCCTACAATTGGTAGGGCTCCCCTCCTTTGATTGGTTGCTTCATTTTTTAAAACTGGCAATACTAAACCATTTGCTTGTGAGTACTGATATTTTCTGACACTATCATCCAGTGCATACAGTTTGGGTGCCAAGAATGGAACCCATGAGAGAGTTGCTTCCCCTACTTTCTCTCTTTTACCTCAATTGCAGGAAGTGGGTGTTTGTTTCTTTTCTGTATTGTGTCTCCTCCTAAGTTTCAAATGCCAGAAGAGATCCTCTGTTGACTCAGAAATTCAATGCATGGCAAACTTGATGTTAGAACTGCAGGAAAGTCTATACAATCAGTCACCTCCTCATGGAAACTGGTGCCTGGGACTCAAGTTTGAGAGGGATTTTGGAAATGGAAATAGGTACACTATGGAAACTGAACTAAGCAAATGAATCTAACTAAGACCTTCCCACTTTTCAGAGATTGAAATAGTACTTGGAGGGGTGAAGGATTATGCCTCCCAAGAATTAGGAGGGAAAATTTACATCTTCGCTAATCCAAATGTTGGTAGACTGAGCTCAGGGGGCCCTCATTCAATTGAGAGAAATTCATTGCTGAGATCTTGAGTCAATTGCAAGAGCCTAGATTTTTCCCAGCTTTCTTAAGGGTATTAGAGAACTCTTAAGGGAGTAGTAAAAATCTAAAATACATGATCTTCCAAACATGGTCATGCAATTAGTAGTCTGGGTCAACAGTAAACAACAAGTTGTAGGAAAAGTTGAAAGGAAACATATTTATTGTATGTTGGGACTCTAGCTGACCTACCCTGTTTATGACTTGTCCTTTTATGATGTCAATGACAACAAACTCCAGGGCTCCGATGTCCTTATTTCCTGTCCTGGCATCAAGAGGTAGAAAAAATTGTCTATTTATTTCTTGCTTCTGCTCTAGGCAAAGCTTCTCCAAGGGACCTGTTATATACAGTTATATACAATTCATTGAAAGCATAAATCCAACATCACAAGTGGAAGCAAGATTTTACACAGTGAGGGTCAAAGCCTTTTGAAATATGGGACAATATCTATTCAGCCATTTCTAGAGTCTGAAGACACTAGTCCAGGGTTATTTCAGTAATTTTCTTTAATTGTATTTCAGTAAAATTCCCTTTGTAATCTTGTATACTTTATTTTATGCATTAGTAGCATTATTATGAGAAGGGATCCAGACTTTATTAGACTACCAAAAAGAAGGTTGGTCTCTCTCTCTCTCTCTCTCTCTCTCTCTCTCTCTCTCTCTCTCTCTCACACACACACACACACACACACACGCACACACAAAGAATTCCTGATCTATTGCAAAGTTCACTAGACAATATTATGAACCCAATGGATTGTATGTCTGAAGGACCAAAGTCATTGTCTACTATTATAATAGCACCTGACAACATCTATTCTGCGAGGGAGGGAGTAGGAAAAGCTCTTTCTTAGTACCTTCAAGTTAGACTAATAGGCAACTACAAAATTTGCTTTCCCCATTGGCTTTTCACTTATTACTTGCCCCTTAAGATATGGACAACAAAGTCTAAACAGAGAAACTAGTCTCTGGAGATAGTCTCTACCTACTCAGAAAGGAGAAAAAAAGAATCATCAGTAACTTTCTTAAACACTAATTTAAACTTTTCCTTCTGAGTCTAAAGTCTGTTCTTTTAGCCCTTCTACTCTCAATTTTCTTGGATACCAGAAATTGAAGATTAGGTATAGAGCAGATTCTGAAGGAAATTTTGAAGGGAGAGTGAATTGACAATTCAATCCAATACCTTTACTGGCACAATCAACATGAATTGAAAGTCAGGACTCATTCATTCCAGCCTTGTACCATTGCCATATATATATATATGCTTCATTCCAAAATAAAATGTAGAGCTGTCCATAATATAATTTGTTTGAAATTCAGGGTGACTTGGAAGAGTCACTAACCCAAATCCTCAGGGGGAAAAAAAGGAAAGAAAGGAAAGGGAAAGGGAAAGGGAAAAGAAATGGGAAAGGGAAGGGAAAAGTAAAAGGGAAGGGAGGAAAGGAAATGAGAAGACAAAATTAAAGAAAAGAAAGTAAAAGAAAAGAATTTTAAAAACTAAAGAAGAGAAAATAGAAAAAAGGAAAGGAAGGATAGAAAAAAAGGGTGAAAGAATGGAGAAAAAAGTAGAAGAGAGGACAGGAGAGAATGGGAGAGAAAGAATAACAAATTAAACTTGTTTCTCATTTAAAATACAAGAAATCAATTAACTATATTCTCAGTACATAAAATAGGGCTTAAAGGAGAATGAAGGAAAACAAAACTGGTGTCCTATATAGTATATGTGATGTAACTAAAGAGTAAGTAACCTGCAGGGTTCTGGTAATATGGGATTTTCTTATTCTGGCAACAACAGAAAAAAGGACATTCTTAGTACTTTCCTCTAATTTTCGAATATCTATTCTACCTCTTCTAAGCAAGAGTCTGGAAGCTGGAAGCAAGAACCAGATAACAATCTCTGAATTGGAAAAGAAAGAACAAAAACCAAATAAGAGGGAGTTTAAACCTCCCTTTAAAAAAAAGGGAAACAGAGAGAAAGAATAACTAGTTTACATTGATATGGGCGAGTCAGCAGGCACAGACAAACTGCTAAACTTTCATCTCATGTCTGTGTGTGTGTGTGTGTGTGTGTGTGTGTGTGTGTGTGTGTGTGTGTGTGTATTTAGCACTTGGCATAGTACCTCATTCATAGCAGATATTTAACAAATGCTGGCTAAAATGAATTGAAATTAACTTAATTGTGTCTTAAGGTAAAAACAACTACTAGATATGATACCTTAAGTCATTTTAAGTGATTTTTTAGAAAACATTATCAAGGATAGAAGGAATATATATGATTAGGAAAGGAAAAGTGTCTTAATTTTCAGGAAAGAAAATATAATATGCAACCTTATACCCTTGGGAATCAATTTCAAATACTGACAAAATTCTACAATTTGTAATTACAGAGAAAATTAATGAACATCAAGAAAAAATTGTATGTATGTTTGTATTGTTCATGCATGTTATATGTGTCCATATTTGTCTACATATGACTCTTAGGAATGTATGAATGGATATCTTCAAAATCTCCTCCACCCCCTTTCTGAAGAAAACTTTGATTCCTACCAGACAGGAAGCAAAAGATTGGTGGCATAAGGTGGTCACTCTGTTGCCCTCAGAAAGAGGAGTACTGGGTTAGAATCCTATATCCACTCCTTGGCCCCAATTAATATTGTTATTTTAGAGGAAGTATATTTTTAGGTTTAAGTCATCTCCTGATTCATCTCCTTTAATATGGGAATAAGTCACCCAAACCTTAAATCCAAATACTTGATTCCCTTACCACCAAATGACAATTGCACAAAATTCTGATAAGTTCTTCCAATAGGATCATCCATTGTCCTCTCTTTCTCTCTCATCCTCTCCTCTCCACCCCTCCCCTCTCCTCTCCTCCCTTCTCCTCTCTTCTCCTCTCCTCTCCTCCCCTCCCCCCTCCTCCCCTCCTCCCCTCCTCTCCCCCCCATCTCTCTCTCTCAGTTCAATATCAAGAGCAAGAGTCCCCATAATTGCCCCTTGGAAATTTCCAGACATTAGTGTGGTAAGCTGAGAATGGTAGACATGATTGAGGAACTGCTTTCATTTCAAGTATTTTTGAAGTATTTTAAAGTATGTCTTTCACTTTTGGAACTTCTCCCATAACTACATTCACATAACCTTTCTTACTTCCAGAAGCCAGAAAAAAGAATAATCTCTTTTGTCTCAAACTCTGACTAATGCAGTCCCTCACACAGGCACAATCATTGAATAATCATCCTCCACTACTGAGGAATCTTATCAAGAACAAAAAGAAGAAGAGATGAAAGTGTACATCAATTCAGAAATTACTGAAAGGCTAGACTCTAAAGAGTATTTTTAATAGTTTAATGACAAGGTGGAAGGAAGACTCCTATAGAATACAACAGGCAATAGATAAATTAATAGACCAAGAAAAACTCTATCAGATCTGTGGAAAGGGGATAAATGTATAACCAAACAAGAATTGAAGCACATTAAAAATGCAAAATGAATGATTTTTGACTATCTTAAATAAAAATTTTGGGATCAATATAATCAATACTGTCAAAATTAAGCAGTCTCATTTCTAAAATATAGAAAGAATTGTATCAAACTTATTAAGGTCACAAGTCATTCCCCAATTGATAAATGGTCAAAGGATATGAACAGTTTTCAAATGATGAAATTAAGATATATATATATATATATATATATATATATATATATATATACATATATATATATGTATATATATATAGTCATATAAAATGCTCCAAATAATTATTGATTAGAACAAAGGCAAATTAAAACAATAGTGAGGTATCATCTCATACCTATCAGACTGACCAAGATGGGAAAAAGAGAAAAAGTTCAATGTTGGAGAGATTGTGGGAGCATTGAAATATTGATTCATTGCTGGTGGAATTGTGAGTGTATCCAACCTTTCTGAAGAGCAATATGGAAATATGCAAAAAGAGCAATTCCAATTCTAGGTCTATAGTCAGAAGAAATTATAAAAAAAAAGGGGGGGGAAGTCCTACATGTTCCCAAATTTTCATAGCAGCCTTTTTTGTAGTGGCAAAGTATTGAAAATTGAGGAGATTCCCATCAATTGGAGAATGGCTAAACAAGTTATGGTACATGAATACTATGGAATATGATTGTTCTTTAAGAAACCAAAAATGATCACAATCTAGGGAAGCATGGAATGACTTAAGCGGATCTGATGCTGAGCAAAGGGAATAAAACAAAGAAAACAATGTACACATCAACAAGATTATGAGATGAACAACCTTGATGGAATCAGCTCCTTTCAGCAGTCCAGAGAGCTAGGACAACTGTATTAGATCAGCTATGGACTCTATTATCCCCTTCTAGAGGGAAAAAAAGAAAACAAAACAAAACACACACAGGAAAAAAACAACCCTTCAGGATCTGATGGACACTTTGTAAAATGTATCTCTTATGTATCTCTTTCCCTTAATCCTAATTCCTGATACCAAAATTAACTAATCTGTAAACGTATTTATCAAAATATGTATGTACAATGCTAACTTGACTTTGTCACTGAGGGGATGGGGGTGGGAAGGGAGGGTGGAAGGAAATTTTATAACTTAAAAATATGCATGTGCATATGGATGAAAATTAAAAAAAAAGAATGCTACAGGAAGCTATACTCATAGTGATTGAACATTTCTCTTTATTGATAACTTGAAAAATTACTTTTTTAAATAAAATTTGGATCCCAAATTTGCAAGTGATATCAGTATCAGAGATCTAATTCATTGGATCCCAGAATCAGATCCAGAAATACCTAGGCAGTCTAGAACACTGGAGTCAATCTAATAGGATAAAATTGCCATTATTATCCATTATTATCCATCATTATGAATCTAATTATATGAAATATAAATTGAAATATAAATTCCTATACTTGTATTGTGAAATCCAACTACACAAATATAAAACAGAAGAGGCAGATCTACATAGTTTTTCAAGGAAAATAACATAGAAAATATTTTTTTAAAGGATTGAGATTGATCTCTAAGTTTAATATGATTAATATAATATATATTTAATATATAGGTACTTCTAATATGATTTTATAATTAATTAAAATAAGTACTAGTGTCAAGGGCTAGGAATTAGAACAGCATCCTCTGTTGCTCTGTTCAGACTACATTTGGAATAATGTAGTCAGCTTTGGATAACTCTTTTTGGCAACAAATTTATAAGGTAGAAAACATCCAGATGACAATGACCATAAGGATTCAAGGTTATGCCATGTGAAAAGTAGTTGAAAGAATTGGAAATATTTAGCCTGGAGAAGAGAAGACGGGGGAACGGGGTATTATCTCTGTCTTCAAATATTTGAAGAGTTGCTGTGGGGAACAGAAATTAGATTGTTTTCTCCTTTGCCCCAGAGGTAATAGCTGGGACAAAAGGCAGAAGTTACTAAGAGACCAAATGAGATTTAATTAGAGAAAAAATTGGGACAAATAATAAAAGATGGTCTTATGGTTTTATTAGTAACGGATTTTGTACAAGTATGCACTGGACTAGAAAGTCTCTCTGGTCAATTCGAATTTTGAGATTCTGTAATTGCTATCTTAAAATTTCCATTTCCATAATTAGCAACTTTAGCAGTCTCAGGATATAAAATAAACCCTCATAAATCCTCAGCATTTCTATATATGACTAGCAAGGTGCAGCAGAAAGAACTAGAAAGAGAAATCCCATTCAAAGTAACTTCAGACAATAATGAAATTCTTGGGAGTCTACCTACCAAGTCAGACTCAGAAACTTTTTGAAAACAATTGCAAAACACTTCTCACACAAATAAAATCAGATTTAAATAACTGGGCAAATATCAACTGCCCATGGTTAGGTCAAGTTAAAATAAAAAAAAAAAATGACAATTCTACCTAAATCAAACTACTTATTTAGTACCCTACCAATCAAAATCCCAGCAAATTACTTTAATGAATTAGAAAAAAGTGTAAGTAAATTCATATGGAGAAATAAAAAGTTGAGAATTTCCAGGGATTTAATGAAAAAAAGTGCAAAAGAAAGTGGCTTAGACTTACCAGATCTAAAGTTATATTATAAAGTATCAGTCATCAAAACTGTCTGGTATTGACTAAGAAACAGAGTGGTGGATCAGTGGAATAGACTAGGTGCAATAGCAAGAAATGATTTTAGTAATCTGCTATTTGATAGACACAAAGAGTCCAGCTAGTGGGACAAAAACTCTCTCTTCAATAAAAACCATTGGAAAGGGGCGGCTAGGTGGTACAGTGGATAAAGCATCAGCCCTGGAGTCAGTAGTACCTGGGTTCAAATCCGGTCTCAGACATTCAATAATTACCTAGCTGTGTGGCCTTGGGCAAGCCACTTAACCCCATTTGCCTTGCAAAAACCTAAAAAAAAAACCATTGGAAAAATTGGAAGTTAGTATGAAAGAAACTTGGATTAGACCAACACCTCACATACTATAACAAGATAAGATCAAAATGGGTACAGGATGTAGACAGAAAAATAATATTATAAACAAACTAGGTGATCAAGGAATAGTTTACCTGTCAGATCTATGGAAAGGGAAGACGTTTATGACCAAGGAGAAGATGGAGAACATCATTAAAAAAAACTAGACAATTTTGATTACATTACATTAAAAAGCTTATGCACAGACAAAACCACTGTAACCAAGATCAAAAGAAATGTAGTAAATTGGAAAACAATTTTTACAACTAGTATTTCTGACAAAGGACTCATTTCTAAAATATACAGATAACTGAGTCAATTTTTAAAATTTTAAATTTAAATTTTGACAAAAGGTCAAAGGATAGGCAAAGGCAATTTACAGATGAGGAAAATAAAGTGATCCATAGTCATATGAAAAATTGCTCTAAATCGCTATTTATTAAAGAAATGCAAATTAAAGCATCTCTGAGGTACCACTTCACACCTCTCAGACTGGCCAATATAACCAGAAAAGACAATGATCAATGTGGGAAGGAATGTGGGAAATCTGGGACACTAAGACATTGTTCCTGGAGTTGTGAACTCATCCAACTTTTCTGGAAAGCAATTGGAATTATACACAAAGGGCACCAAAAATATGCCTACCTTTTGATCCAGCAATACCACTACTGTGTCTATACCCTGAAAAGATTATAAAAGAGGGTAAAATCATCACCTCTACAAAAATGTTCATAGCAGCTCTGTTTGTGGTGGCAAAGAAATAGAAACTGAGGGAAAGTCCATGAATTGGGGAATGGCTTAACAAACTCTGGTATGCATATGTGATGGAACACTATTGTTCTTTTAGAAACCAGGAGGGATGGGAATTCACGGAAGCCTGGAAGGATTTGCATAAACTGATGCTGAGCGAGATGAGCAGAACCAGAAGAACCTTGAACACCATAACAGCAACATGGGGGTGATGATCAAACTTAATGGACTTGCTCATTCCATCAGTGCAACAATCAGGCACAATTTTGGGCTATGGGCGATGGAGACTACCATCTGTATCCAGAGAAAGAATTGTGGAGCTTGAACAAAAACCAAAGACTATTACCTTTAATTTAAAAAAAAAATCAAAGTATTATCTTATGATATAATTTTGCTATCTCTTTATACTTTATTTTTCTTCCTTAAGGATATGATTTCTCTTTTACCACATTCAAGTTAGATCAATATATACCATGGAAACAATGTAAAGACTAACAGACTGCCTTCTGTAGGGGGGGGTAGGGGATGGGGGAGAGAAGCAAGATTAGGGAAAAATTGTAAAATTCAAAATAAATAAAATCTTTCTTTAAAAATTTCCATTTCTAGGCAATAAACTTGGGAATTTTACATCTCTCAAAATAACAATAGAAGTATCTCTGAATAAGAAGGGCCCTCAGAATTATTTCAGTCAACCAATATCTAAGCAGAAGGCTCTTATATAACATCTCTCAACAAATCTTGATTTGAAGACTTATGATGTTAGGGGGAACACTATCTCAGGGGTTCTTAAAAATTTTTTTGAGTCATTGATCTCTTCTCAAAATAATATTTAAAATAAATACACTTAAATACATTAAATTACAAAGGAAACTAATTATATTGAAATGAAGTTGTCAAAGTATTTTTAGAATAAGTTCATGGTTTTGGGATACAGTCTGGTACTCTGGAAAGAATGTTGGATTTGGAGACAGGCCTAAGATAGGACTTTTAGCTAGTTTCACTCATTACTACCTATGTGACTTTGAGCAGCACTTAATAATAACTCTGGACATCCATTTTTTTCTTCTATAAAATAAAAGGGTTGAACTATAAGACCATCAAGGTCTTCACTAGTTCCAAAGATGTTCTCTAATGTTCCTTTCAGATGAATTCCTACAAGTGAGTAGCTTACATCCTTTCATATGATAATGATCCCACCTTGACCAGTTGGAAAGTCTAGTCTCTGCTTCTGACTCACTATGTCCATCTCTGTCTCTCTGACTCTCTGTCTCACACACCTACACACACACACTTCATTTGGCAATGGTTTTCAGCATTATTTGTTTCTCAATTTCTGTCTTATTCTTTTTTTTTAGGTTTTTTGCAAGGCAAATAGGGTTAAGTGGCTTGCCCAAGGCCACACACCCAGGTAATTATTAAGTGTCTGAAACTAGATTTGAACCCAGGTACTCCTGACTCCAAGGCCGGTGCTTTATCCACTGCACCACCTAGCTGTCCCTATTTCTGTCTTATTCTATGTCTCTGGTATTCAGCTTTCCAATCCCTACAATCTTTCTGGATTTTATTTGAATTATGAATTTTCAGTCATTTTAAACTGTTTATGATTCCTTTTGGAGTTTTCTTAGCAAATATCCTAGAGTATTTTGCTATTTCCTTCTCTATTTCATTTTACAGATGAGGAAACTGAAGCAAATAGGGTTGTTACTTGCCCAGGATCACACAACTAGTTAATGTCTGAGTCCAAATCTAAACTCAAGAAGATGAATCTTTCTAACTCTAGATGCACTACTCTATCCGCAATACCAACTAACTGCCCTGTATTTGTATTAGTTTATCTTTTTAACTTGCTGTGAGCAATTCCTATTCAGTGCAACAGGTCTTCATTGAATGTCTACTATATTTGTAGTTCAACACTGATGGGAGCTCTATAATGAAACTGCAGTATAAAGATATGCTTTCAAGGGCATATGCATTGTGTAAGCATCACAATGCAGTGATTACAATATTGGCTCTACAGTAAGAATATGAATTTGCATTATTCCTCTTACAGTGGGCAATTCATATAACCCTCTTCCATTTCAAGTTCATGAAACAATTGGACTAAATGGCCTCTGAGGTCCATTCCATTTTTTTGAGTCTTTTATCCTATGATCTTTCATCTTTGTACATATGATCCTTGGGAATCAAGGCAATGCAGAAAGTGATAAAGAACTAAATTGCATGTAATAATTATTTTAAATTATGGTTGGTGGGGGAAAGAGACAGAGAGAGAGAGAGACAGACAGACAGACAGAGTGAGAGAGAGCACACTCCAAGAAGGCAGAACAAAGAAACAGGACTCACCTGAGCTCTTTAAAATTCCCCTTCAAGGAGTATTAAAATAGTGTCTCATAACAAATTCTGAAATGATAGAACCAACAAAAGGGATGCACTGAGACAATTTTCAAATCCTAGATACTTAGAAGATTGGCAGGAAAAGTCTGTCTCATTGAAATGAGGGGAAGCACAGTCCAGTATTGGCATAAGTGTTGCCCTATCAAACCAATAGTAGGCATTGAGATTGACTGAATTTGGGACAACAGCTACTCTGGAGATAGAATCCCATAGACAATAAGTACATTGACTAACTAGTCTGAAGGAGATTACAAAGGAACATTTACTGGCATTCTGAGTATCATTTTTTATATTGCCTATAAGTAGTTCTTGTGAAGTCTCAGGAAAAGGAAAAGCACTAACAGGATTAGGAACCCTAGACAAAGTTCTAGAGTAGAGAAAAGAGTACCTGTGATTCACTCACATACCAGACAAAAGGACAGGATAACAGTGCCTATCTCTCCTTGTAAACTTAAAGACTCTTAGAACTAGCTCTGAAAACAGAAACTTAAAAAACCCAAGATTTGGGACAGTTACTCCTCTACCCTGGGAGCAGAATCCAACTTCAATATAAAGTTAAAAGTTAAAAAATAGGCTATAAAAATGAAAAAGAAAACTAATTCAAAGAAGAATATGAACATTGAAAGTTATTATAGTTACAAGAAAGGTCAAAACACAAACTCAGAAGACAAAAATTTCTAAAATGTGAATTTGTCTCAGCTTCTACCCTCAAAAAAAATCCTGGAAGAACACAAAAAAATTTTTAAAAATCAAATAAGAGAGCTGGAGGAAAAATTGGGAAGAGAAATGAGAGTGATGCCAGAAATTCTTGAGGGGGAAAAAAGAGTTAACAGCTTGGTAAAGGAGGCACAAAAAACACTAAAGATAAAAAGACCCTTAAAAACAGAATTGGTAAAAGAGACACAAAAATCAAATGAAGAGAAGAATTCTTTAAAAAAACAGAATTGACATATAAAAAAAAGAGGTAAAAAAATTCTCTGAATAAAATTATCCCTTAAAAATTGGAATTTGACAAGGGAAAATAATGACGTTATATGACATCAAGAAACAGTAAAACAAAATCAAATATCTGATTGGGAAAAAAATCTGATCTGGAAAATAGAGCCAGAAGAGATCATTTTAAAAGTATTGGACTACTTGAAAGCCATGATTTAAACAAGAACATGGGCATCATCTTTCAATATATTTTCAAGGAAACTGTCCAGATGTTATGGAACCAGAGGGTAAGAAAGAAATTAAAAGAGTCTACCAACTACTTCTAAAATTGATTCTAAAATGAAAACTTCTGAAATTATTATAGCAAAATCCCAAAACTCCCAGGTCAGAAACTATTGCTTACAGACAGAGAGAGAGAAACAATTCAAATATTATGGAGCTACAATCAGAATTAACACTTTTTAGCAATTTCTACATTAAAAGATAAGAGACTTGGAATATGATTCTGAAGGGCAAAGGAGCTAGAATTAAAACCTAGTATTAAATTAAATTAAACTAAATTAAATTAAAACCAAAAATCACTTACAAAACAAAACTGAATATAATTTTTCAGGGTGAAAAAAAGTGGGAATTTAATGAAATAGAGGACATTCAAGTATTCTTGATTAAAAAAATGCAGTTGAATGGAAATTTTGACTTACAAATGCAAGATTCAAGAGAAGTATTAAAAAAAACCTCAAGCTTTATATTCCTATATGAGAATATGATATTTCTAACTTCTAAGAATTTCATCCTTATTAGGGGAGTTAGAAGGAGCATTTATAGACTAAGGGAACAGTGTAAGCTGACTTTGATAGAATGATATCCAAAAAAACTAAACTGACTAAAGGATTGAGAAAGAGGGGATGAACTGAGAGAAAGAGGAAGTAAGGCATATAATCAGTCAAATTAACACGTGAAAGAGTATTTAAAGATGAGGGGGAAATGAAGGGTGATAGGCTATGCTTGATCCTTAATTTCATAGGAATTGGCTCAAAGATATAGTAACATATACTCTCAGATGTAGAAATCTTTAAACCCTATAGGGAAGAAGGAGGGAAGAGAGTAAAAATAGGGACTGATAGAAAAAAGGGCAGATTGGAGGGAGGTGGAAGTCAGAAGCAAAAATGTTTTGAGGATGGAAAGTGTGAAAAGAGATAGAGAAAAAAGATGAATAGGGAGAAAATTAGGGTGGAGGGAAATACAGGATAATTGTAACTGTGAATGGGATGAAGTCACAAAACAGAGAGAAGACAGAGTAATAATGTTTTAGACATAGGGATGATACCATAAGCAATTTAGGGAAGTATGGATTATCTTAACTGTCAGATCAATGAATAAAGGAAGAATTTATGGCCAAACAAGTGATAGCATTATGGGAAATAAATGGATGATTTTTATTTCAATAAATTAAATTTTGTTTCAATAAATTAAAAGGATTTTACATAAGCAAACCAATACAGAATTATTTTACAATAAGTTTCTCTGATAAAAGCCTCATTTCTCAAATGTAGAGCGAAATGGGACACATTTATTAGAAGATATTTCCCAATTGATAAATAGCCAAAGGATATGAACAAAAAAATTTCAGGCAGCAAAATCAAAGCTATCTAGACTCATGAAAAAATCTTCTAAATAACTATCTATTAAGGAAATGAAAATTAAAATAATTCTGAGGTACCACCTCACACTTATCAGATTGGCTAATAAAACAGAAAAAGATGGGGTGGCTAGGTGGTGCAGTGGATAGAGCACCAGCCCTGGATTCAGCAGTACCTGAGTTCAAATCTGACCTCAGAAACTTAATAATTACCTGGTTGTGTGGCTTTGGGCAAGCCACTTAACCCCATTGCCTTGCAAAAACCAATAAATAAATAAATAAATAAATAAATAAATAAATAGATAGACAGATAAATAAATAAATAAATAGATAGATAGATAGATAAATAAAATAAAGTGCTACAGAAATGTGAGTTGCTAATATTGGGGCAGCTAGGTGGCGCAGTGGATAAAGCACCAGTCCTGGAGTCAGGAGTACCTGGATTCAAATCTGGTCTCAGACACTTAATAATAACCTAGCTGTGTAGCCTTGAGCAAGCTACTTAACCCCATTTGCCTTGCATAAACCTAACAATAAAATAAAATAAAATAAAATAAAACAGAATAAGATAACTGTCCACAGTAAGAGCTGCATTGTTCAATATTAAGTGGCTCAATATGAAGCTTACTTTGTGATCTTAGATCTTAGATATTCTCAGCAATACATTGCTGAGATATTCTCAATATTAGACTTAGATATTTTCAACAATACCTTGGATTAAGATAATTCCAAAGGACTTATAATTAAAAATGTCATTCACCTACAGAATAAGAAATGATGAAATCTGAATGCAGATTGAAACATACTTTTTAAAAAATAACTTCATTTTTCTTGGGGATTTTTAGTAAGTCTTCTTTTACAACATGACTAATAAGGAAATATGTTTTGCATAATTGCACATATTTAAAATTTCCAGTTGTTTGCTTTCTCAATTTGAAGAAAAGGGAAGGAGAGAATTTATAAGTCAAAATTTTAAGAAATGAATGTAAAAAGTATTTTTCCATGTAACTGGAAACTAAAATATTAAATAATTAAGATAAAATATTAGGGGCGGCTAGGTGACGCAGTGGATAGAGCACCAGCCTTGGAGTCAGAAGTACCTGAGTTCAAATCTGGCCTCAGAAACTTAATAACTCCCTAGCTGTGTGGCCTTGGGAAAGCCACTTAAAACCATTTGTCTTGTAAAAACCTAAAAAAAATATATTGTTAGGATATTCTGATTCTGCCATTTGTTACACATATAAGCCTAAACAAATTAATTTATTTTCTTGACTTCACTGTACTAATTTGTAAAATAAAGTATTAATCTATAATCTTCCAACTTTAAATCCAATGACATATGACAATAAAGGAGAGGTAATGAGGTACTGTATTTTGTTTTGGAATCAAGAAAAGCTGGGTGTAACCTCTGATCTATATTGATCATGTTACCTTGAGCAGGTAGCATCATATCAATGTTCCCCAAATAACTCTCTAAGGTTGTAAATTACACACAAATTTATTACCTATATCAGTAGAGAGAGTTTCCTGCATCTTGAATTTCCTTGACCTATGAAGTCATAAATACAGACTTTCTACCATCCACCTCCCAAAAGAAGACTTTCTTTTTGTCTTGGTATTGAGAAGGGGGTTTGGCTTAGGAAGATTTCACAAAGTAAGCTTCATACTGAGCCTTGATTAACAGGATTTAGATAAGTAGGGAAAAGGGATAGGAGTAATGGACAATAGAATGGTAGAGTGTGAAGAAGCAGGGCTTGGAGTTTAAAGGTATGGATTTGAATCCAATCTATGACATTCTACTTGTCATAGACAAATTACTTTACTTCTCTGGGACTCGGTTTTCTCATAAGAAAAGTGATAGAGTTTGAATATGTCTAAGTTCCCTTCCATCTCTGAATCTCTGCTACATTAATCCTTTGAACTCCATTATCATAATTCCTTAGCTAAGAATGGGAAGAACATTAGACTGCAAATGAGGACATTTTTAATAGCTATCTACAGACATGTTGTATTCCCTAATAGAAAATGAGCTCTTTGTATATAGCATGTGGCAATATCCCAATTTACAAAGTGTATTCTCCAACAGACCAACTATTTCAAGTTCAAAAAAATAATAATTTTCTACACCTCTAAAGCACTCATGAACACCAGTGTTTTTTTCTCCTTTAATGGAAAGCCACAGGGCACAATAATTACAAAGCAATTGCACTTAATGAAATGGCATACACAAAATAGTTTTCCACTGGGCAGGATTTTGGCTTTAACAAATTATCAGATCTAGTCCCTGTATATACTACTTAGTTCTATAGTGCCCAACTTGTTATTCCCCCCCAAAAAAAAACTTGGTTAGATGCCATATTTTGTTCTTTAAACTTAAAGTTATACTAGTTCTTTTGGAGAAAAATATTTTTTATAAAAAACACCAACTTTTACACTAGAACAGATTAAAAAACTTTGACCTCCTTTTTCTACTGTGTTACTTGAGGTCCTATATCAGAGATCTCACTTTATTTTTGATGGGTATTCTATATAATTCCCAATTTGTATCTCTGGAGGCAAAACTATAAATAAGGTAATGGTTATTTGATCAACAATTACCAAGCCTTTCTTGGGGTTTGGGGTTCTCCAATTTTTCATCCTTTGAGTCTGTTCCATTCTTCTATATAGATAAGTGGAAGAAGAAATGTACAAATACAAAACTTAGCCTAAGGGACAAAATCAGTATCACTGGTACCTGATATAGAATATTTGGGGGTTTCTTCATATGTAGACATGAGCAAATAAAAATTAGAAAGAATTCCTGTATGAAGAATAGTAGAAGAAAAAATATTCAGTCAGCTAGTCAACATACATTAAACTCATACAATTTACCAGATATTATGTACTGGGAATATAAATACAAGCAAAATGAAAGATAGCACCTTATCTTTAGAAGTTTATGTTCTAATGCTAAAGGCAAAATAAAAAATGAAGTTGCAAAGATTGGAAAGGGAGCTGGAGGTGAGCAAGGAGACATTGAACTATTAGGGCACAATGAAGAAGTCTGAAGGAGAATAGCCTGGTGGAAAATGTAGGAATTTGAAGTGCATCTAAAAAAAATCTTTGATACAGTATATTTTAAAATATGAAAATAAAATTTTATTCTCTAAATAATTCCTTCATCCTAAATTCATTCAACTAACAATTATCAGTTGCTTATTATATGCAAGTCTAAGAAAGAGTTCTAGAGTTTAAACTTTACTTCGAGAAATAAGACTAAAACCTCTCTGAGGTCCTTTCTAGTTCTATAGTCACTGAGATCTGTGCTATACCAAAACATCTCTTTGAGGTGTCCAAGTAGCCTGAATTTGACTTGCAGTGCCAAAGAAAGAATTATTAGCAACATTTCAGGCAAGACATCAACATGTTTTGCTTTCCTCCCCCTTATTCCACTGCTAGTTTCAATCATAACAACAAAAACTGCAGGTGTATGGAGTGGACAAAGTTCATATGGGATCAGTGAACACCCCTAGAAAGAAGGAAATTAAATCTATGGGATTTGAAGCAGCTGGAAGATCAGAGATGCTTGCAGAATCCTTTGCACATGAAGTTCATTGATATTTACTGGGAGAGGTTGACAGAGATGGCATTAAGAAAGATTGCATATTGTCCCCCATTGTCAGCAAAATAAGACCTCAGAGCATCACTATGTCAATCTGACAGGGTCTTCTCCTTTCCAAATATGTCTTCCTATTTCAATCTGCCAAGTACATTTTCCAGCCTAACACTGGAGATCCCAGGTTCCAGCCTCTTCCAAAATTAATGCTATTTTCTGGGGCCTAAGAAGATAAAGAGCCTCAACAGGCAAGTTAATGATAAAACCCACCTCTATGGATGTCTATACCAAAAATCAGGAAATCCTGGGGCTATCCATCCTAGGTTAGATAGTACTCTTCTTGCCCAGAGGTTCCTGAAATTCAATGCCATTCAGAAGGATTTCAAGCACATACCTGTATACTACACAGGTATTTATCAAGAACAGACCTTGACAAAGTTGTGAAATGTATAATATTATGATTGACACCACCTTACCTCCTCTATTTTTTAATTGATTGAAAAGTCGAACATATCCATACATTAAAAATAACAAGTTCTTGAAACCAGAGATGGAATGGGAGAACTATAATTCCATCAGAATCAGAAACTCCTTGTATAAAAATCCTGTCAACCATTGCAAATTAACTCCTGATTTACAATTGAACATCAAGTCACTTAGTCAGTCAATATCGGAGACAGGACTTGAACTCAAGTCTTTCTGATTCCAAGGCTAGATTTTATCATTACAATTTGTTTTCTCTCTTTATACAGTCACTTCCTCCAAAATGTCTTTCTCATTTATCTTATCAGTGAATCCTTACAGTAACATATGAGTTTAGGTAATTTTGTTCATATCTATGAGATGAGAAAACTGAAACCCAAATTGTTGGTGACTTAATCAAGGGCACACATTTTAATAGTTTGAGAACTAAGACTAAATTCACTGTCATTTTGATTCTAACTCCAGGCTTTTTCCAATTCACAACATAATCAACTATAGTCTACAAAAATTATAGATTAGGAGCTGACTAGGTGAAATACAATAAACTTCTGAAGGTACAAAAATAAAAAAGACAGTTCTTGAAACTATTTGAATAAATTTGATAAACTACCTTCAACTAATATTTATCGATTGCTTTCTAAGTGCAAGTAAAAGAAATAGATGTACCAGTATTTAAATTTTTTGCTAGACAGGTAAGACATTGCAGTAAAAACCTTCAATGCAGCTTATTATTAATAATAAATTAAAAAACCTAAAAAATAATAAATGAGTGGTAGAGATCATACACATTACTGGAATTCAGAGAGTGCCATCATGGAATTACGAGTCATTGAAAAAAAAGACACCATTTGACCCAACTTGCCTCATTTTACTGATGGGTAAACAGGAAGATTTAGTGATTCACCCAATATCACAGATATATTAAGTGCAAGAAGTGTAATTTAATCCCAAATTCTCTGACTTCAGAGCACAAACTCTGGTACAAATGATCTAGGAACATAGATAAAAAGCCTTCATTGTTCCTCATCTAGTGGGCAACACAGAGTGAGATAGTTTTGATGAATATTAAAATGCACATTGTAGGTCACAATACACTTGAGGCTCAAATTTATATAGAAATTTTAGATAAGGGTTGATGTGGCACTAAGCAGGGATGGAGAACTTTTTTTCTGCTAAGGGTCATTTGTACACTTACATATATCCCTCAAAATTATCAACTTAACAATTAGCCCACTATATTTAGTGAAACATTTAATTAATTCATCCCTAGAAAGCACCTAGATTTGTTGAATTTCCAGTTCCACCTGCAGTTGCAGTGGTAGCATCAGACCAATTGATTTTTGTGGACCTGCAGGTCTGACATTCCCCACCCCTGAACAACATTCAGCTGTCCCATCAACAATAAGACAATGAATATGGTAGTCTGTTGCTAAAATGAAGGTATCTTCTGAATTATCTAATGAGAAAAGTAGAATGAGGCAAAGAGTCAGGAAATATAACTCTGTGCCACAGAATAGAAGCAACTGGGATGTAGGAACAGGTCTCTGAGTCAGTTAAACTTTACCATTCATGCTTTCTGGGGGCAATGACTGAACGAATCAAGCTGGCTTTCAATGGCTCACAATTATTAACTGACTAGCTTTTACCAGGAATTATACTTGAAATAATATACTTGAGATACAAAGATAAAAAAAAAATTATTCTTGTTCTTAATGAGTTTATGTCCTATTAATGAAGATTCTATATACAGATTAATAGTTATTGAGGGAAGGCATTAAATATAGTCAATAAATAACTGCATTAAGCATTAAGAAGGATTATGTAGAAGATGGCATTTTGAAGGAAGTGATGCTATGTGTGAATAGACAACTCAATCTGGGAATAAGAGATCAAGCAAGAGGAAGGGGTAAAGATGGGACTCAGTTTCTATGTGTAAAAAACTGAGAGTTTGGATGTAAGGGGAAAAGAGTAATGTATTAGACTAGGAAAATGGGTTGAGGTTGAATTGCAAAGGGCAATTAAAGTCAAACACAAGGGTTTTTATTTTATCTTAGAACAATAGGGAGATATTTAAAATTATTGAGTAAGTCTTTTGAGAAAGCTATATCTATATATGGATTGACTATAAAATTTGAAGTAGGTGATTCTAGTTCTTTTTTTTTAGGTTTTTGCAAGGCAATGGGGTTAAGTGGCTTGCCCAAGGCCACACAGCTAGGCAATTATTAAGTGTCTGAGGCGGGATTTGAACCCAGGTACTCCTGACTCCAGGGCTAGTGCTCTATCCAGTTCACCACCTAGCCACCCCTTCAGGTTCTCTGTTAAATTCTTCATCCTCATCCCAACAGTTACTTTGCTGGACAGGTAAGACATAGCAATAAAAACCTTCAATGCAGCTTATTATTAATAATAAATGAGTGGTAGAGATCATACATGCTACTGGAATTTATAGAGTGCTATCATGGAATTACAAGTCATTGAAAAAAAAGAGACCATTTGACCCAACTTGCCTCATTTTATTGATGGGTAAACAGGAAGATTTAGTGGTTCACCCAATATCACAGATCTATTAACAGTCCAAGATTTATCTAGAATCTCTTTCTAACAGCTAGCATAAATTCCCAAAAGAGATTACCTGATAGTAGTCTAAGGTATTCTCTTTCTATGAATATTTGTGGTTGAACAGTTGACATGTGAATACCCCAAACATTTATACATGCAAAGTATAAGTATTTATACATGCAAAGTATAAGTAATTCTCTAATGGTGGAATTTCATAGAGATCAGTGGGGGAGATGGGAGATTTTTGGGAAGGGAAAACTGACCAAATCTCCTCAAGTAATATTTGAAAGGTCCACTTACTTATAAGTTTAGTCTTGGTAGTTGATCACACATACTATGTGTGTGTGTGTGTGTGTGTGTGTGTGTGTGTGTGTGTGTGTGTATGTAAATATATATATATATATATATAAAACTTTTCTCCTTTCTATCCCTCTTAAATCAAAGTTCCAATCCAAGGATGATTAGAGAGGCATGTGATTATATATATATATATATATATATATATATATATATATATATATATATATTTTCACTCTGTTCTTTGGAAATGACTTGGTAGTCAAGATTTCTGAATTTTCATACAGGGAAAGATGGAGAAGGTCAATTGCTATACAATTTTGATCTCTTAAGAGGGTTAATCCCACACCAAAGATAAAGTTTTCATTCATGGCGTCAGTTTTCACCACAGCAAAGAAAAGCCACCTTCTCATGACTGGAAAATGGAGGTGGGGTCAGTTCTTCTAGATGATGTCTACCATGATTGATTATAATAGAGACTATGCATTAATAATTCAAATATCAAAATATTACTTATTGGACAACAAAACAATTATTACACCTGAAATTTTCCACAGAGGTTAGGAAAGGTTGAGGAGAATTATCAGTGAAAAGCTGTTCCCTGAAGGAAACCTCACTAGAGCCATAAATGTTCTGAAAGCAGCAATTTGACTTCTCAGAGATTTTTTTCCCTTCAGATATGATAACTGAGTGTATATGGATCTCAAACTGACAGAGAATGACAGGCAGGAGTAATTATGCCCTTATCTTGAAGCACAGAGATATTATCTCCAGAAGGTCAGATCAAACTTTGGAGACAATGCTACCTAATAGCTTCTTCTTCTCCTTCAGTCTGCTGGACTCTTCAAACTAAAAGTTAAAATGAACTTTTATAATCTATACTTTCTTTATTTTACAGGGGGAAAAATAGTGAGAAACAAAGGAAAGTTTGACTTATATTAGGAAGGGAAGTTTTCTATTTCAAGGAGTTACACTGAATGGAATTATTGGACTTTTAAATTTAACCTTTCCATCACCTCAGTCACAACTGCAGTGATGATGCTGACCTTGATCCCCTTATGTTCTCAGACCAAGAATTCCTAAGAGTGACGTTTTCTCTAAAATATATTTAATTATTGTCAGGGGAGGAGAGAACATTCTTCTGAAATTTTCTCTTCAATTATTTTCACCTCTCAATTCCAATTAACCATCAAATGGTAAAGCTTATATATTCAATCTCTATAGAGACCAATTTCTTCCAAAGCCACAAATGGTTAGAATTAAGGAGATGGAACATATTTACTTTGGATAACTAAGAGACAGAAAATCCATGGATCTACCAGATTAGTTCTCAACAGCAATACCAACTAATACAGAAACCCAGGCAAATTTAGTATTTGCATGTGGGACAAGTGAGGGGGAAGAGAAAGAGAAGAATTCAGTGGAAAGCAACAGATAAATATCCTAAAAATTGGCAGGCAAATGACTATTTAGTGAGTTGGTCCAGTAGTATTCATGTGTACAAAAAGGATACAAGGAAACTTATGCTTCCATTACTACCTTGAATTCTAATCTTGATTAAGTTCTTAGCAATGAAGTTATATTGATAACTTACAATTGAGGCAATAGGTCTTATAAGAATATAAAGAAAAGCAAGAGGAGAATATGGAGGGAGGAATAGAGGTTCTTAGGCTTAATACAAAGATGGAAAAAAGAAAGATAAATCCTTTAACAAGTCCATCACTCTAAGGACAGATGTCAAGTATTTTAATATATTCATCATGAGCAGGTCAGATTAGAATAAGAGAGGAAGTAGAGAACTCCACTGGTGTTATGGGCTATCCTGGTAGATTCATTAGTCATTCTGAATCTATCTTCTGTAAATACCCACCTCTGCTGCCCCCTATCTTCCAGTGAGAAGGATCCTAATCTAACCAGTTTGAATCAGTTGACACAAGGAAGTAGCTATAGCATTGATGATAGGTAAGGACCAAATAAAGACTCCAGGAATCCCAGTTATTGTAGCTACAGAACAAAGCAGGAGCTTTGTCATAAGGATCAAGGCAAGATTTCATTACTGAAGGTCAGGCTAGAAAAACACCCAACTTGATTATTACCAAGCCACCTAAAGAATGTGACCAAAAGACTATTCCTCTCTCCTATCGGAGACTGGGTTGATTCTGAAACTTGGAGATGAACTAAGACTGTGGGTTAGTATTACAAAATCATATATGTGAGGACTGGAAGATTGCAGGGGCACTGAGACATGCCCATCTTCACAAAAGCATGATAGCTTTCAGAGATATTTGTCCTTGAAACAAAGTAGTAAAGGAACTTCTTTAATTTATATATTTTATGTGGTAGTTTGTGACTTTGCTGCACAGTCAGAAGCAGTTGGAAGCAAAATGGAGGCATTTATTTTATTTGATGTGTTCAATTATGTATTCATTTTATATTAATCTAATATCCCCTGCTATGGCTTTTTGAATTTTGCGCAGGACAACATACTAAATGTTTAAATGAGCTTTATCATTGCCTGGTATTATTTGTTTGTTGCTCTGGTTTTTAGATGGTAGTTCCATAAATGAACGAAATTATGTGCACTCTCCTCTTCAGCCAAGTCAGTTTCCTCAGTTGAATAGCACATGATAGGCTCATTTTTTTACCTATTAACGCCATTGTTTGTGCTATTTCCTGCTTGGAAAGGTTACCTTGCTATCTTCTTGTTATCTAAAAACTACTTGATTATCAAGGTCCTTCTCATAAGCAAAATCATTCTTGATACTTTCCCTGACTATCTAAACTTATGTTTATTTCTCCCTTGCCTTATATAGTATTTGGAGTAGAAAGAACACTAATCTAGAAGTGAGAAAACTTGGATTTTAGTTTTAGCTTTGGTAATAATTAGCTCTTTGAACTTCAACATGGGGTCATACATGGAATTAAAAAGTACAGAGTACTTTTATTCTAACCCCATCATTTTACACATACGGAAATTGAAATTAAAATGTTAATTGATTTGTCCAGGTAATAAATGGTGGGATTCAAATTCTTTTCCTCTGCCTCTATATAATATTTTTTCCATTGAACCATATTGACACTTGAAGTTAATTCCTTTTGGTTGAAGTTTCTTTATTTGTCAAATAATAATGTTAGCCTAAATAATTTCTAAGGCTTCCAGCATTAAAATGTTATGCCTACAACAATAGAACCAAGATGGCAGAGTGAAACCAAAAATTTCCTTAAGTTCTTCTGGGTTCCCTTAGCTACTATATTAATCAAGCTTCTAAATGGATTCTAGAGCAATAAAATTCATAAAAAAAACAGAGTGGAGAATTTTCTAGTAAGATTTGCCTCAGATGGAACAGGAGTGTACCTCAGCTACAGGAGAGATCTTCAGTGGAAGACCTAGGAGTCCAGGCTCAGCAGGCCAACAGTACAACAGGTCAGCTGGGAGACCTCCAACACAGTACTCCAGACCTCAGTTTGACCAGTGACCCAATCCAGAGCAAGCCTCTAGGATTTTCAGTGAAGAAGATATGCAAACAGGCCCCTCCCCCAACACAAGAAGTTTGGGATAGCTTACTCAACTTTCTCAGAATGAGTAAGAAAAGTCAGAGAAAATCCAGGACTATAGAAAGTTACCTTGGTGATAAAGACGGGCAAAACAATACCTCAGAAGAGGATGGTAGAAAAAGCTCTGCATATGAAGTTGGAGAGGAGAATTGATTCCAGTCCAAAAAGACTTCTTAGAAAAGTTCAAAAAAGTTTTTTTAATCAGGTATAAAATTTGGGAAAGAAATGGAAAAGAAATCCAACATTTTGCTAAGGGAAGCACAAAAATCAGTTGAAGAAAGCAAATTCTTTAAAAGTATAATTTGTCAAATGCATAAACCAAAAGTAAAAAGGTAACAGTTCCTCTAAAAATAAAATTGACCAAAGGAAAAATGACAAGCAAAAACTAATTGAAAAAAAGTAATTCTTGAAGAATAGAATAAGTGGAGGATAATGACTGTGAGACATTAAGAATCAGTCAAGCAAAATTTAAAATAAAGAAAAAAATAGAAAAAAATGTAAAATACTTCATCAGAAAGACAACACACTTGGAAAATAGATCTAGGAGAGTTCATTTAAGAATTAATGAACTACCCAAAAACCATGACGTAAAAAAAGAGCCTGGACAACAGCTTTCAAGAAATCATCAAGGAACTCTTTCCCTTCTCTCAAGATGGCTGACAAAAACCCCTCAAAGACTCCAAAGTAAAAGAAGTTCTGAAAGGAAAAAAGAAAATGAAGGTCAAAAAGGAAGATGGGGTTGAAAGGGTAGTGGGAAAAAACCTTGAAATCATTACAGTCAAAACCCAATTGTGGCCTGAGAGATCAGCAGATACTACAGGTCTGTGATATATTCCCCCAGAACTCTGTTTGAACAGAAATACCTGGATTGAAAGGAAAAAGAAAGACAAGACGCCTGCTACTATCTCAAAGCCAGTTGGTAGTGATAAAAATGGAAGAAGCCAAGAGGTAAAGATTCACAAAAATGTCCAGTGACCCTACTGAAGATGTGCTGAGAAAACTCCTAAGTTATGACAAAAAAAACCCTTCAGCCAGCATATAAGGAAACTTCGGTTTAGCATCACCCCAACACAGTTCTAATCATGCTCACTGGCTACCACAGGGGCAAGCAATTAGTTTTCCTGAAGCAGCTGACTAGTGGTTTGCTACTGGTAACTGAACATCTGACCATCAAAAGAACCCATCAGAAATTTTTCATGGCCACCTCTAGAAGGGTTAACCTTTCTGGTATAAAAATTCCATATCATCTTGCTGATGCTTACTTTAAGAAGAAGAGGCTCTGTAAACCTGTGTTGCAAGAAGGAGAGATTTTTGATATAAAAAAAGAGGAAATATGAGATTACAGAGCAGCGCAAGACTGATCAGAAAGCAGAGTAGACTCTCAGATCCTGCCCAAAATCAAGAAAATATGGCTACCTGCATTCTGTATTCTCTCTCTCTCTCTCTCTCTCTCTCTCTCTCTCTCTCTCTCTCTCTCTCTCCCCCCCCCTCCAATGGAGTCTATCCTCATAAATTGGTGTTTTAAATGCCTTGCAAAGAACTCTATTAAAATATTTGGAATAGTGTGTGGGGGGGAAGAAATTATCAAGGAAAACAACCTTGATATCCTAGAACCTTAGGGGAAAATAATCATAGGAAGCATTCACTGATAACCTCCTGAAAAGGATTCCCAAAATGAAAATAAAAGGAATATTGTAGTAAAATTCCATAATTATCAGATCAGATCAAGGAGAAATCCTGCAGGCTGCCAGAAAGGAACAATTAAAATACCAAGGAATCACAGTCAGGATTACAAAGGATTTGGCAACATCAACATTAAAGAGTTGATGAACCTAGAATATAATATTCTGGAGGGCAAAGGAACTTGGATTACAACCAAAAATCAACTATCAAGCAAAATTGAACATACTCTTTCAGGGGGAAAGATGGACATTTTTTTAAAAATAGGAGACTCAAATTTTCCTTGTGAGCAAAGCAGAGCTGCTGAGAAAATTTGATCTTCAAATAGAAGACTCAAAGATAAATGGGTTAAAATGAGGAAAAGGTAAATGGAGAAAAGAAAAAAAAAAGACATTCAATTAGATTCAAATGGTTACATCTCTATATGGGAAAAAGACATTCATAAATCTTGAGAGCTGTAAATCTAAAAGGGGCAGTATATTTAGACTGATGATATGGAAATAAGTTGATATTGTGGGGATTACTTTTTTAAAAATTAAAATATTATAAAAGGATTGTAATGGGACAGGAGGAAAGCAGAGGCAGAATGACGCAAAGTACATCACATAAAGAGTCAGAAAGAACCTAATACAGGGTAGGGAAAGAAAGGCTGAGAATTGCTTGTATCCATACTTCATTTGATTTCACTCAAACATTCAGTTGGGTTTAGAAATTTATCTTACCCTTCAGGCATTGGAAGGGAAAAGTGGGGGAGGAAAGGAAGAAAGAAGGGAAAGGGGGAAGGAGAAAGGGAAAGGGAAGGTCACTGATTGAAGGAGGTGGTATTCAGAAGTAAAATACTGGTGAGGAGAGAGAGGGTGAAAGGAGAAAGAAAAATACAAATGGAGGTGAGATAAGATGGATGGTAATAAAGACTTAATAATCATAAATGTGAATGTGAATATCAATGTGATGAGTTCTCCACAAAATGGAAGTGGATAGCAAAGTGAATTAAAAACCAGAATCCTATGTATAAGTGTTTATAAGAAACCTATTTAAAGGAGGAGATACACACAGAGTAAATGCTTCAGCTGACGTGAAAAAGGCAGGGGTAGCAATCTTTATCTCAAACAAAGCAAAAGCAGAAATAGATATCATTGACTCATTTGATGTGAGAGAGGTGAATGAAATCAACTGCAGTACCTGTGTGCAGGAGGCAAGTAACATTGACCTTAGGGGTCTGATGGTACAGACATGCATACACACTGAAAGAAATCAACAACAATGCTAATTACCTAAAATTTGTAACAATTTGATTGCTGCTGGCCGGATATGAAGCATATGACAATCATTGCAACTGTACATACAAATAATTCTTGTGACAAAGTAAATTATCTTCATGGAAATCCCAATGGTAGAAAAATAGAAAAACCTGTTATGGTAAAGGAATATAACATGAGAATCTTTGATCAACTCTTAGCATCACATGCATACATTCAATTCTATAAAATAGTGTTAGTCAATTTAACAATGGTTGTAAATTTTCTTTGATCAATAATTAGATTATCTACTCACAAAATTCTGACAGCTCTACAAAATTTGATTCTTCAGAGTTCAAAGATAAGGTCTGATTGTCTGCTTAAAGAATACTAGTGTAAAGTTACATGAAGAACACCTGTCAGACCTTCAACTAATCCTCTTCCTAATTGGTGGACTGAACTGCATTTTCCAGCATCTTAGTCTTATGAACCTGCTTACAAAGTATGTAATAACACACCAAAACATGAGGGGCATCAGTGCACCATACAATAAACATGTAATGTACGAAAGCATGCAAATGCTTATTTTTAGCTCTAACGTATACTGCAACAGTATAAATTGTAACCCAAAAATATTGTTTGGAATAATTTTTACCATTATTAACAATAAAGCATGTTATGTTGAAAAAATATAGTTTCTTCTGCAAGTTTTATTTATTATTTAGTTGTTTTCAGATTATTTATAGGGTAGTAAGGAATAAACTATCATAAACTGCAACTCTAATGGATCCCTTGTGAAATTCATATTTTGTCCATATTAATCACACAATATTCAAAAATGGGGCAAAAGGAAATTTTTTTCCCTGCATTGTAAGAGTTAAAATGTATAAGAAAGGAAACTAAATCTTCCTAAAAGGTCCCATAGACAATTAAGTAATTTCAATACTAAAAAATTTATGCATCAACTAATATAGCATCTAAATTCAAAGAGGAGAAGGTAAATGAGTTACAGGAAGATGTAGACAGCAAAATTTTACTGGTGCTGGACCTTGACTTCCCTCTTTCAGAATTAGATATATCTAACCGCAAAATGAATAAGAAGGAAATTAAACCATTGAATAGAATTTGGGAAAAGTTAGATAAGCTATATCTCTGAAGAAAAGTAAATGGGAATAGAAAGTAATATCTTTTTCTCAGTGGTACAATTGTACATATACAAAAATTGCATTAGGTCATCAAAACCTCAATATCAATGGCAGAAAGTCAGAGATGTTGAATGCATCATTTTTAGAACATGATTAATAAAAATCACATGTAATAAAAGGCCATGTCAAAATAGACTAAAAATTAATTGGAATCCAAACAATCTAATTTTAAAAATGCATAGATCATACAACAAATCATAAAAATATTTTGTCTAAGAAAATGAAAATAAAGAGACAGTATGCCAAAACTTGTGGAAAACAGATGAAGCTGTTATTAGGAGAAATAGTGTACATAGATAAAATAGAGAAAAGGAGATCAATGAATTGGGTATGCAACTAAAAAATAAGAAAAAACAAATTAAAAATTCCCAATTAAATTTCAAATTAGAAATTCTGAAAATCAAAGGTGAGATTAATAAAATTCAAAGGAGGAAAACTAATAAATGAAACTAAGAGTTGGTTTTATGAAAAAAATAAAATACAAAACTCTTTGGCTAATTTGATTTAAAAAAAAGAAAGAAGAAAATAAAATTACCAGTATAAAAATATAAAGGATTTATTCTCCACCAATCAGGAGAAAGTTAAAGTAATAATTCAGAATTACTTTGCCCAATTGCATGCCAATAAGTTGACAATCTAAGTCCAACAAAGGAATATTTGCAAAAACATAAATTGTCCAGATTAATAGAAAAAATTAAATACCTTTACAACCCCATTTTAGAAAAATAAATTGAACAAGCCATCAATGAACTCTCCCCCCCCAAATAAAATATCCAGGGGCAGATGCATTCAGAAGTGAATTTTACCAAACATTTAAAGAATAATTAATTCTAATTCTATATAATCTATTTGAAAAAATTAGGTGAAGGAATTCTGCCAAATTCCTTCTATGACATCATCTGATACCTCTACCAGGGAGAGTTAAAACAGAGAAGGAAAATTATAGACCAATTTCCCTACTAAATACATATATACATATATATATGCAAAATTTTTAAATAAAATATTAGCTCAGAGATTATAGCAAGTTATCACTAGGATAATGATATAATGACAATAATATCACTTTGATTAGTGAGGATTTCTACTAGGAATCTAGGATTGGTTCAATATTAGGAAAATTATCAGCCTAATTGACCATATCAATTTTAATGCTAACAGAAATCATATGATTATTTCAATCGATGCCGAAAAAGATTTTGACAAAAGATAATTCTCACTCCTTTAAAAAAATTAGAGAACATAGGAATAAATGGAGTT
The DNA here is from genome assembly GCF_037893015.1 of Macrotis lagotis. Lineage (NCBI taxonomy): Eukaryota > Metazoa > Chordata > Mammalia > Peramelemorphia > Peramelidae > Macrotis > Macrotis lagotis. The sequence goes on along the minus strand of NC_133658.1, from coordinate 601,527,342 downwards.
TTCCTTAAAATGATAAGCAGGATCTTTTTAAAACCATGAGCAAACATTAAATGTAATGTAATAGAGAAAGTTCAAAGAATTTCCAATAAAATCAAGGGTAAAGCAAGGATGCCTGTCATCACTATTACTATTCAATGTTGTATTAGAATTATTAGCTTTGGCAACAAGAGAAGAAAAAAATGGAAAGAATTAGAATAGCCAAAGAAGGAACAAAACTCTCACTCTGCAGGTGATAGTATATTTAGAGATTCCTAAAAAAATCAACTAAAAAACTACTTGAAACAATTACCAATTTTAGCAAAATTGAAGGATATAAAGTAAATTCACATAAATTATCAGCTTGACTATATATTACTAACAAAGCACAGTAGAAAGAGACAGAAAGAAAAATTCCATTTAAAGTAATTGTAGATAACATAAAATACTTGTGAGTCTACATACCAAGACAAACTAAAAAAACTATATGAAAACAATTACAAAACACATGTCAGACAAGCAAATAATTGGAAAAATGTCAATTGGTCATGGATAGCCTGAGCTAAAACATAAAAAGACAATGCTACCAACACTAAATTACTTATTCAGTGGCAAATGGGCAGCTAGATGGCACCACAGATAGAGCACCAGACTTGGAGTTGGGAGAATGGGAGTTCAAATCAAGCCTCAGACATTTACTAGTTCTGTGACCTTGGGCAATTCACTTATCCCTAATTGCCTCTCAACTACAGCCATCTCCAGTCATCCTGATTCCTATCTGGACCATGGATCCAGATGGCTCTGGAGGAGAAACTGAGGCTGGTAACATTAACACAGAACCTCCTCATTTAAATCCAATTCATAAGCTTGTCAAGGCATCACCTCCCTGAAGTCATGATCTTCTTTGAGAATGAAGGACAATTATTATTATTATTATTATTATTATTATTATTATTATTATTATTATTAATTATTAAACTACCAAAATTAATTTATTGGGCCAGAAAAAAGTAACAAAATTCATATGGAGGAGCAAAGTGTCAAGAAGATCAAGGGAGAGGGAAGCTAGGTAACACAGTGGATAGAGCAGCAGTCAGGAGGACCTGAGTTGAAATCCAATCTCAGACACTTAATAATTACCTAGCTGTGTGACCCTGGGCAAGTCACTTAACCCCACTGCTTTGCAAAAAACAGAAGGAGGAGGAGGAGGAGGGGAAGGGGAAGGGGAAGGGGAAGGGGAAGGGGAAGGGGAAGGGGAAGGGGAAGGGGAAGGAGAAGGAGAAGGAGAAGGAGAAGGGGAAGGAGAAGGGGAAGGAGAAGGGGAAGGGGAAGGAGAAGGAGGAGAAGGAGAAGGAGGAGAAGGAGAAAGGGAAGAAGGAGAAGGGGAAGAAGGAGAAGAAGAAGATCATCATCATCCTCATCATCAAGGGAATTAACGGGAAAAAAAAAGCAAAGGAGGGTGACCTAGCTAAAACAGAGCTAAAATTATTTTCTAAAGCAGCATTCACCAAAATGTTGGTACTAGTTAAGAAATAGAGAAGTGGATCAGTGGTATAGCTTAGGTACAAAAGAAACAGTATAATAATCTATTATTTAATTAACCCATAGCCTACAGATTCTGGAATAAGAACACCCTCTTTAACAAAAAAGCTTCTGGGAGAATGGGAAAATAGTATTGCAGAAACTAGGCAGAAATCATCATTTCAAACCCATTATCAAGATAAGGATTGAATGGTTACAAGTTCAGGCATAAAAGGTGATACCATAAACCAAGTTAAGAGATCAAGGAATAGTTTATCTAGCAGAACTTTGGGAAAAGGAGCAATATATGAGCAAAACAGAGATAGAGAAAATTATAAAATGCAAAATGGATAATTTTGATTACATTAAATTTAAAAGTTTTGTATAAAAAAATAATTCAACTAAGATTAAAAGGAATTCAGTAAGTGGGGAAATAATTTTTACTGCCAGTATTTCTGATAAAGGACATCTTTTATTTGAATTTTTATTTTTCCAATTACATACAATGGAAGTTTTCATCATTCAACCATTTGCAAATTTATGAGTTCCACATTTTTCTACTACTCTCCTTTCACCCCCCCCCATTACCATGGCAGTGAACAACCTAGTAAAACTGGCACATGTAAAATCCTATTTAACATATTTACACATTAGCCATGTTGTGAAAAAGGAGTTAGAACCAAGGGGAAAGAAAAAACTATGAGAAAGGGAGGAAAAATGTAAAAGAAGTTTTAAAAATATTGAACATATTATGCATTCAGAACCCATTTTTTCCCCTTTGGATGTTAATGACATTGTCACTCAGGGTTGCCCTTGAGAAGGAGCTGTATCATCATAGTTGATCATCTCACAATGTTCTTGGTAAAGTATACAGTGTTCTCTTCATTCTATTCACTTTACTCAGCATCAGTTCAAACAATTCTTTTCATGATTCTCTAAAATCCAACCAATCATAAATTCTTATAGAACAAAAGTATTCCATAACATTCATATACCATAATTTGTTCAACCTTTCCCCAATTGATGGGTGTCCCCTCAATTTCCAATTCTTTGTTACTTCAAAAAGACTTAATATAAATATTTTTGAATTGTTA
>NC_133658.1:601427795-601523287 GCF_037893015.1 Macrotis lagotis | reverse complement strand
CAGGACTATCCAGAATAATCTATCCCACATAAAGGAAGATAATATACTCTATAAGTAAAGCAGAATTACAGTAGATCAAAAGAATCAAGTTGTACAAATTTAGGGATATTTATCTCCCTCCTAAATGTTCTTAAAAGCAGTTTATGCTCAACCTGTAGTAGAGCTTTCCAAGTTCATATTGGTCTAATTATCCGTAGTCAGACACATTTATATTAACCCCGACACCTTAATGTCATTTTGATCCTCTTCAAGTACAAAGGACAACAATGACAAAGTTCCTTGAAGTCATGAACTGCTTTTGTCACTATCTTCTAAACTTAACATAGTTTACTTATAAGTGTATAATACATGCTTTTTGACTGATTGATTAACCAATCTTTCATCTTTTGACTGTATAATTGCCCCAGTTGTTCCTTTTGGATGTCTCTATCTACTCTTTTACTCTTTCTGCTATGTGTTTATTTTAAGATTTGAATTTCTTTTCTTCTCTACCTTCTTGTCCCCCCACCCCCTTTGCTGAGACTATCTTCCTCCATCTCTCCATTTCTACACCTTTGGTCCTTGGCTTTCTGTCCTTCACTCTTCTTTTGCAGATATTTTGAAACCAATCCTGGTACTAGCACCTGCTCAGGAAATTAAAATGTCTAAGCTTTTTGGCTGCTGTGTTTCTGAGAGGCCAAACTGACAATCTGTTAACTACAGCCCCAAAGCTAAGATAACAGAATGTTTTCCAATCAAGGTTAGAATTGCAGGTGGTGAATTTTTTTCTTTCTTTCCACAGGCAATAAAGCAAAAAAAAAATCTAAAATCTCTCTCCCTCCCAATACCTCCCCACCTGCCTCTGTAACTAAAGTGCTAGTATCAAAATTTTCTTAGACAAAGCAAAGATTTTATTTTCTATTTGGAAATAGAAATATGATGGCTCTATCCTCTATTTCACTCTTTCCCTTTTTAATCTATTCTATTCTTCCCTTTACCTCATTTTACCATAAATTCCCTCTTTTTCCAAAGTCCCATCTAAAACCTTTTCACACCTTGATGACTCTCCCTCTTATCAGTGATAAGAATTTTGCAAAAGTAGCCTTGTGCCAGATTGACTAAGACTTTTCACAAGGACTAAATTGATTGATTCTTTTTGAATATGTCCATTTAAAAAAAAGGCTCACTTTTTGAAGAAAATAAAAAAAAACATCTGTCTCCAGAAGGCAACTTTTTAGATGAAGAAAATCATTGTAGCATAATAGAAGGCTAAATCTGAAAAAAGAAAGCCTAGATTTAACTCCCAGCTTGGAAATCTGATAGATATAGATCCTGGCCAAGTCATTTATGCTCTCTTAGTCTCAGTTTCCTCTTCAAAACAATTGACTTGTCTGGGCTGTTCAGGAAGGACAAGTTCCTCTGGGGAGATGGTTTACTGAGTATATTTCAGTACTACTGGTTCGCTTTTGGTTTCCACCCATCACCTGTGTCTTCAAGAAGCTACAGCATACATAGGGTTCACAACCTGGCAAAATTGTCACAACATTTGGGCTAACCCAGGTTGAGGGAACCTGATAGACCTCAAACCTGTCAGTGAAATAAGAAGATGTCTATCCTTAAGCATGTAAAGACTTTCTCAAGAAGTCAAAACAATGTTTCAATGACCATGAAGACAACTGATGTAAGTGCTGTGGAGAGCTGAGCATTTGGTGAGATGTTGACAATGTCAATGAAAATTGCATCAAAAGTACATCCCAGGGCATTGTGAGTCATGATTTTGTTATGCTACTGGGCTTTGATAACACTGGAAGAGAGGGTAAGGCTGATAATTTTGCACAACTCTCAGTTGAATCCAATTCACCTACAAGTCAGGAGAGATCACCCATCATCACATCATGATGCCATTGATCTTCAAAACAGAAAAAAAACAAGAAAATGAGAATAACAATACTTATAATATCTAACTCACAAAATAGTGAGGTTCAAATGAGATAAAGTGTTTAAAAGATCATATGAATGTAGTTATTATTTAAAGAGAACCCTTTTGAAATGTCTCTTCCTGAAATTCAAGAAAATCATATGACTTTAAAGCTTTGTCAGAATAATAAAGGACCAGCTCACCTATCCCAGGTTCTGAGTTAATTTAGGCATTGGATTGACCTTTATCACTTCCTGAATCCCTCTTTCCATTGTTGCATGCTCTTAATCTTGGCTTTTAGGAAAAACTCTTAAAAATTTATAATGAGAACAAAGAGGTCACTAGCTCCTTTTCTATCCTTGTACCACAGATTCCTTCACTTCATATATCATGAACTAACAGGTAAAACTCCTGCCTTTCAGTAGAATATACCTATAAAGGCCCCTGAGGGATGCATATCTTCAATATCTAAACCAGACTTAGTGGTGCGAAAACATTAATTTTCACCTTTAAAAGGTTTCATTTTTCTCCCAAACCAGCAAAAATGAAATTTCTCCTGTTATCAGAATGATCTCCAGCCCTCCACTGTTTACCTAGATTCAGAATAAATGTATCACCAATCATTAGATTATAAGAACTATTTACCCTTTCTTGCCTTTCAAACTAGAGCAATATCGGTGGAAAGACACACAAATAATCCCTGAGACACAAATTGACTGAAGAAATACTGAGCATAATTTTATGTACCTACATAAGGACCTATTTCAATTCATAGAGACACAAGATATAAGAACTCCAAGTATGCAAAAAAGACTTTTGAACAGCAAATACAATTTCTCAGAACCTCAAACATGTATGGGAGACTATCCCTATATTGTGTCTTTTTGTTTGTTTGTTTCATTTGGTTTTTGAAAGGCAGTGGGGTCAAGTGACTTGCCTGTGGTCACACAGCTAGGTAATTTTTAAGTGTTTGAGGTCATATTTGAACTCAGGTCCTCCTGACTCCAGGGCTGGTCCTCTATCCACCTAGCTGCCCTGCTGTCTTGTTTCTTGACGTTCAGGGCTTGCAATTCTGTAGACTGTTAAAAGGGAACTTCTCCTAGTTGACATTCTTCTTCCTCTTTCTTGTATAATCAGGATCTTCTTGCACTCAACTAAACAACTCATTTATACTCTTGTATTTTTTGATAGAATCTAATCTATAAAACATAACTAATTTCTGTTTATTGTTTTGCTTGGATAGATGAATTTCCCCTCTTAGCATTTTGCAAGGGCCTTTTATATAAACTGAAGTAAAAGTTACCCTCTCTGCTTAAAATCAAGCAGGGAGTGGCTTTCCTTTAGATTCCCTGCCAGACATATCTCTATATTTAGACTAGACATAAGGACATGTCTTACATATGCCTTCCCTCCCCCATTAGACTTTAAACACCATGTAAGTAATTTATGTTCTTTAAATTTTGATATATGGTCTATAACCAAATTTTTGAGTTTTAAGTGGATCAAGGTCCAACTTGGAGGTTCTTAACAAGTAATTCTCTGGCATATGTTTTCCCTAAGAATTAGAATTTATGTTGAAATCTTAACCTGCCATAGGAAAAATAAGGCTAGAGGACTTCCGGCCAAGATGGCAGAGAGAAGACAGGCACAGTTCTAAAGTGTCCTGATCTCTTCCCCATCTACCAGATGAAACAAACCTCTTAAAAGAAATCCGACTCAAAAAAACCCAGAAAGAAAAGCCAGAAGAAAGAACATCTACCTCGGGATTTGTCTCTAGCAGGAGCTGTGGATGAATTCGGGTGGGTGAGTCTGGGCCCAGAGGGAAGATCAGACCCGATCAACCAGATTAGCAGCTGAATTGGAACTGAGAGGGCCCGAGAGCCGGACCTGCTGGATCAGAGGTGGGGCTGGACCACAGGGGCATGAGTCTGTGGGGGAGCAGAGGCTCTGGTGTTGGAGCTGTCCCCCTGGAGATCCTGGACAGCAATTTCTGGAGCAGCGGAGCTGTGGACACCAGCCCTGGGCTCCTCTGGTCTGAGTCCCATTACAACTCAGACTTCTCCCCTAACAAACAAATGCAAACTACTTCTGCCTCAGGCCCAGGTGTGGGAGGAGAAGAACCAGCACAGCTGAGGAATGACCTCAGGCCAGGGTAAAGGCCACCATTGATTGAAGGCAAACAAATTCAATACCTCCAACTCCACCCTTCCAGGAAAAGGAGAGGGCCTCAACCAAGGTCACAGACACTCCAGAGAAAGCAACCAGCACCTCCTACTGGCCAGCCAAAGAAACCACACTCAGTGAGTAAAGCCTTTAGTGATCCCAAGCCCCTGTGAACCAGCCCCTCCAAAACTCAGGTCTCAGCAAAATGAAGAAGGGTCAGTGGAAAGGTGGATCCATAGAAAAATTCTTGGAAGGGAAAGACACTAACTCAGAGAGACCTGGAACCTCTGAGGAGAATACAATCTGGTCTTCAACACAGAAAGACTTCCTTGAAGAAATAAGGAAGGAGTTTAAAAATCAACTAGAAAATTTGGGGGAGACAATGAATACCTTGCAACAAGAAAACAAATCTCTCAGATCTTCAAATGGGCAAATGGAAAAAGAAATTAATTCTCTCAAAACCTCAATTGGTCAAATGGAAAGCTCTTTCAAAAGAAGAATTGACCAATTAGAAAAGGAGTTTCAAAAGGTTAATGAAGAAAACTCCTCCCCCCCCAAAAAAAGAATGGAGTCTACAGAAACTAATGACTCCATGAGACAGCAAGAGTCAGTTAAACAAAATCAAAAAATAGAAAAAAAGGAAGCAAATGTAAAATACCTCATCAACAAAACCACTGACCTCTAGAATAGATTGAGGAGGGGCAACCTGAAAATTATAGGACTTCCTGAAAACATTGAAGAGAAAAAAAGCCTAGACTTAATATTACAGGATCTAGTGATGGAAAACTGCCCTGATATCATGGAATCGGAGGGCAAAGTAGTTATTGAAAGAGTACATCCATCCCCACCAGAAAAAGATCCTAAAATGAAAACACCAAGGAATGTTGTGGCCAAACTGCAGAACTATCAGATAAAAGAGAAAATCCTGCAAGCAGCCAGAAAGAAACAATTTAAATATCAAGGAGCCACAGTAAGGATCATGCAGGACCTGGCTGCATCAACTTTAAGGGATCGAAGGGCCTGGAACGAGATATTTTGAAGAGCACAGGAGCTTGGAATGCAGCCAAGAATCTACTTTCCTGCAAAGCTGAGGCTTCTCTTCCAGTGAAAAAGATGGACATTTAATGAAATGGAAGAATTCCAAAAATTTCTGATGAAAAGACCAGAGCTAACAGAAAATTTGGGTATCAAACAGGAGGTTCAAGAGACACATGAAAAGGTTAAAAAGGGGGGGGGGTCAGTAAAAGAAAAAAAAATTGCAATCCAGTAAGTTGAAACTGGCTATATCCCAGCATGGGGGTAAAAAAAAAAAAGGATTCTCATAAACATTGAGAAATGTAACTCTAACAGAGAGAATACACCTAGCCAGAAATGATGGACATTCATGACCTATCCATGAGACTACTATATAATGGGAGGTAACTGGCTTTAACCCCACTTGGGAGAAAGACTCTAATAACTCACAGGAATTTTTACTCTATTTGACAGAATATACAGAACTAAAAGGGCCAGACACTTAGAATTTTCTATGACTTAGAATGATCTAAAAAAAAACACTACTGCCCTAAAAGGGGGGACAGGAAAGAGATGGGAGGAGGGAGTGGATTGAATGGGGTAAATCTCATTACATTAAGAGGTACAAAAAAACCTATGGTAATAGTGGGGAAGATGGGATCTTGAATCTTCTTCTCATCAGACTTGGCTTAAAGTCAACCTACACATACTCAGTTAACTTATAAAACATCTAACCTTTCAAGTATTAAAAGGGGAAAAGCAGAGGAGGGATGGAGAAAGGGAAGGGGAGTGGGGGAAATAAGGGGAAATAACAAAAGGAAGTGAAGGGAAAAGGGAAAAAGGGAAAGGGGAAAGAAAGGAGAGGGCATGATATAGGAGGGCAAACACACTGAAGGGGGTGGTTTTCAGAAATGAAAGACTGGAGAATATGGATAAAAGGGGGAAAAATACAAACAGAGGGAAGATAGCATGGAGGTCAATAAAGAATTAGTAATCATAACTTTGAATGTGAATGGGATGAACTCTCCCTTAAAACGTAAGCAAATAGCAGAGTGGATTAAAAACCAGAATCCTACAATATGCTGCTTACAAGAAACTCATTTGAAGTAGAGAGATACATATAGAGTAAAGGTAAAAGGTTGGAGCAAAATATTTTTTGCTTCAGCTGAAGTAAAAAAGGCAGGGGTAGCAATCTTTATCTCAGACAAAGCAGCAGCAAAAATAGCCTTAAAAGAGATAACGAAGGAAACTTTATCCTCCTAAAAGGTACCATAGACAATAAAGTCTTTTCAATATTGAATATATATGCACCCAGTGGGACAGCACCCAAATTCTTAGAGGAGAAGCTGAAAGAATTACGGGAAGACATAGACAGCAAAACTCTACTAGTGGGAGACCTCAACCTCCCGCTATCAGATCTAGATAAATTGAATCATAAAACAAACAAGAAAGAAATTAAGGAAGTAAATAGATTGCTAGAAAATTAGATGTGGTAGACTTATGGAGGAAACTGAATGGGGATAGAAAGGAATATACCTTTTTCTCTGCAGTACATGGAACTTATACAAAAATTGACCATGTACTAGGACATAAAAACCTAATGATCAACTGCAGAAAGGCAGAAATAGTGAATACATCTTTCTCAGATCACAATGCAATAAAAGTCATATGCAATACTGGGCCAAGGAGATAAAAGCCCAGAACAAATTGGAAACTGAATAACCTCATTTTAAAAAATGAGTGGCCCAAAAAACAAATTATAGAAAGAATTAACCATTTTATCCTTGATAATGATAATAATGAAACAACATACCAAAACCTATTGGATTCATTCAAAGCAACTCTCAGGGGATATATTATAGCTCTAAATGCTTATATGAATAAATTGGAGAAAGAGGAAATCAATGAACTAAACATGCAACTAAAAAAAATTAGAGAAAGAACAAATCAAAAATCCCCAATTAAATACCAAATTAGAAATTCTAAAAATTAAAGAAATTAATAAAATTGAAAACAAAAAAAAACTATTGAATTAATAAATAAAACCAAAAGTTGGTATTATGAAAAAGCCAATAAAATTGATAAACCTCTGGTCAATTTGATTAAAAAAAAGAAAGAAGAAAACGAAACTGCTAGCATCATAAATGATAAAGGTAAACTCACCACCAATGAGGAGGAAATTAAAGTAATAATTTGAAATTATTTTGCCCAACTCTATGCCAATAAATTTGATAATCTAAGTGAAATGGATGAATATTTACAAAAATATAAGTTGCCCAGGTTAAATGAAGAAGAGATTAAATGCCTAAACAACCCTATCTCAGAAAGAGAAATTCAACAAGCCATTACTGAACTCCCTAAAAAAAATCTCCAGGGCTTGATGGATTCACAAGTGAATTCTACCAAACATTTAAGGAACAATTGGTTCCAAACCTATATAAACTCTTTGGAAAAATAGGGAAAGATGGAACTCTGCCTAACTCTTTCTATGAAACCAATATGGTACTCTTACCTAAACCAGGAAGAGTTAAAACAGAGAAAGAAAATTATAGACCTATTTCCCTGATGAATATAGATGAAAACATCCTACATAAAATCTTAGGAAAATGATTACAAGTCATCACTAGGATAATACATTATGATCAAGTAGGATTTATTCCAGGAATGCAGGGTTGGTTCAATATTAGGAAAACTGTTAGTATACTCAATTATATCAACAACAAACCTATCAGAAATCATATGATCATATCAATAGATGCTGAAAAAGCTTTTGACAAAATACAGCATCCATTCATATTAAAAACACTAGAGAGTGTAAGAATAAATGGACTGTTCCTTATTAGCAGTATCTATCTGAAACCATCAACAAACATCATACTCAATGGGGAGAGACTAGAGGCATTCCCAATAAGATCAGGGGTGAAACAAGGGTGCCCATTATCACCACTACTATTCAATATTGTATTAGAAATGTTAGCATCAGCAATTAGATAAGAAAAAGAAATTAAAGGAATTAGAATTGGGAAGGAAGAGACAAAACTCTCACTCTTTGCAGATGACATGATGGTCTACCTAGAGAATCCCAAGAAATCATCTAAAAAAACTACTGAAAACAATTAGCAATTTTATCAAAGTTGCAGGTTATAAAATAAACCCTCATAAATCCTCAACTTTTCTATATATGTCTAGCAAGAAACAGCAGGAAGAGCTAAAAAGAGAAATCCCATTCAAAGTAACCTCAGACAATATAAAATATTTGGGAGTCTATTTGCCAAGACAGACTCAGAATCTTTTTGAAAACAATTATAAAACACTTCTCACACAAATTAAATTAGATTTAAATAACTGGGCAAATATCAACTTCTCATGGATAGGTAGAGCTAATATAATAAAAATGACAATTCTACCAAAACTAAACTATCTGTTTAGTGCCCTACCAAACAAAATTCCAAAAAATTACTTTAACGAGTTAGAAAAAATTGTAAGTAAATTCATATGGAGAAATAAAAAGTCAAGAATTGCCAGGAGCTTAATGAAAAAAAGTGCAAAAGAAGGTGGCTTAGCCCTATCAGATCTAAAATTATATTATAAAGCACCAGTCATCAAAACTGTTTGGTATTGGCTAAGAAATAGAGTGGTGGACCAGTGGAATAGACTAGGTGTAAAAGCAGGAGAGGATTATAGTAATCTGCTGTTTGATAAACCCAAAGAGTCTGGCCATTGGGATGAAAACTCCCTCTTTGATAAAAATTGCTGGGAAAATTGGAAGTTAGTTTGGAAGAAACTTAGATTAGACCAACACCTCACACCCTTTACCAAGATAAGATCCAAATGGTTACAGGACATAGACATAAAAAACAATACTATAAGCAAATTAGAAGATCAAGGACTAGTCTACCTTTCAGATCTATGGAAAGGAGAACAGTTTATGACTAAGGAAGAGTTGGAGAACATCACCAAAAACCAATTAGATGATTTCGATTACATTAAAAAGCTTTTGCACAGATAAAACCAATGTAACCAAGATCAAAGGAAATGTAGTAAACTGGGAAAAGATATTTACAACTAATGATTCTGACAAAGGACTCATTTCTAAAATATACAGAGAACTGAGTCATATTTTTAAAACAAAAAGCCATTCCCCAGTTGACAAATGGTCAAAGGATATGGAAAGGCAATTTACAGATGAGGAGATCAAAGTAATCCATAGCCATATGAAAAAATTCTCTAAATCATTAATTATTAGAGAAATGCAAATTAAAGCTTCCCTGAGCTACCACCTCACACCTCTCATATTGTCCAGTATGACCAGGAAGGATAATGATCATTGTTGGAAGGGATGTGGGAAATCTGGAACACTATTACACTGTTGGTGGAGCTGTGAACTCATCCAACCCTTCTGGAGAGCTATTTGGAACTATGCCCAAAGGGCAACAAAAATGTGCATACCCTTTGACCCAGAAATACCACTACTGGGTCTATACCCTGAAGAGATGAGGAAAAAGGGTAAAAACATTACTTGTACAAAAATATTTATAGCAGCCCTGTTTGTGATGGCAAAGAATTGGAAATCCAGTAAATGTCCTTCATTTGGGGAATGGCTTAGCAAATTGTGGTATATGTATGTCAGAGAACACTATTGTTCTATTAGAAACCAGGAGGGACAGGATTTCAGGGAAACCTGGAGGGATTTGCATGAACTGATGCTGAGTGGGATGAGCAGAACCAGAAAAACACTGTACACCCTAACAGCAACAGTGATGTTCAAGCTTGAAGGACTTGCTCATTCCATCAGTGCAACAATCGGGAACAATTTTAGGCTGTCTGCAAAGGAGAGTACCATCTGTATCCAGATAAGGAGCTCAGGAGTTTGAACAAAGTACAAGGACTATTCCGTTTAATTTAGAAAAAAAACAGATAGCTTATTGTCTGATCTAGTTACCTCTTAGACTTCTCTTTAAGGACATGATTTCTCTTTCATCACACCCAATTTGGATCAAGGTACAACATGGAAACAAAGTAAAGACTGACAGAGTGCATTCTGTGGGGGAGAGGGGGGAGGGAAGCAAGATTGGGGGGAAAATGTGAAACTCAAATAATATCTTTAATAAAAAATAAATTTAAATTAAAAAAGGGAAAAAAAAGAAAAATAAGGCTAAAAGAAATCAAAAATAGAAGAGGTTTTATTTTTATAACCCAGCCCCTATCCCACAAAATGAACTCACATACAAGTCCACAAACAATTGATAGTTTTCCTTGCTTCTTTGTCAGACCCTCTCCTCTATAGTAATATTATCTTCTAGATCAGAGTTATCAAAGCATTGTCCATAGGCAACACTCCATGTGCAGCCCAAATCAGATTAAAATGTAATTCTTTTCTGATTTTAATGTGTTGATATATTAATTTTAAAAAAGAAATATATTTGTGTTTGCTAAGGTTTCCACAGAGATGTTATGAATGGTTTAATGGTTCCTGTTTCCATATATAAATTTGTTCTTAAGCTCTAGGGATCTCTTTTCTTTGATGTATTTCACTAAAGGTATCACTGAAATAATAATAGCTTAATAGCTCACACTTATGTAGGGATTCACATATATTATCTCATGGTTCTCACCATGACACTATGAGGAAGATACCAGCATTATACCGTTTTTTTACAAATGAGAAAGCAGGGCCAGAGAGAGAATACATGACAAGCCCAGAGGTATACAACTAGGAAATGTATGATTCAAGTTAAAATCAGGTCTTCTTGATTTCAAATACACTACTTTAACCAGTGTACCATATTGGTTTGCTATGCTGGACCATATATCAATTCTCTGCTATTAGCTTTGACTCAGATTTGGTTCAGGAATTCTGCTAAGTCCAGGAACTCTTCTTACCACTTCACTGCTTAAAAGCCTTCAGATCTCAGTATGATCTAAGATCTACTTTATTGCCTGCATTTACTGCCATCTCTGCAGCTACTTGTTTCACTAAAAATGTGCTTCATAGATGCCCAAATTTCCTTTCCTTGTCTAAGTCTCCATGCATCACCTTGTTACATCTCTCAGTTTTGGTCAGATCAATAGCTCTCTCTCTACATTGTTTTGGCTCACTATTTGAAAGGTCACATCTAAGGGTGAGGCTCCTGTGTACAAACGCCATGGGTCAATCAAATCAAGGGGAAAATAGTTCATAATTCAGAAAGCCAGGCAAGTTCATAATAATTTTTCAAAGAGCTGAACTTGTCAAGGGATTAGCTAAGTAATAAAAGAGATCCCAGAAGGCCTTATCTTTTTCTCTTCATGTTCATTCCAGCATTTAGCATAATTTCATTAGCTTTACAGGTGCTAGGTTCTTCCTTTTAATATGGTTTTCCTTTTATACTTTTTTATCTTGTATGTCACTACTGGCATATTATCTTCCCCATTAGAAAATTAGCTCCTTGAGAGCAAGGGACACATTTGCCTTTATTTCTGTCCCAATGCTTAACATAATACTTGAATCAGAGAAAGTTTTTAAAAACTCCTTATTGACTGAATGGCTAGGTCTCCTGACCCCTGGTGCTCCAACCATTGTTCCACATTGAAAAATTGTACAACTATCTCTCAGATGATTATTTTTGGTAATCATGGGGTTGTTTGAGTAACAAACTAATTGAATCAATTCAAACCCATAGATAATACCTACAGCTGGCTAGTAATGTGAGCTAACTTTTCACTGAGTGGTTTCTATCTACTTATCCATACCCCTGTTTCCTGGTTCTCTTTTAATCATTCATCTCTCTCCATTTCCAGAAGTCCATCCTGTGTACTATTCTTATTATTTTGGGTTAAATTTTTGATTGAAGGATTAGAAAAATAAAGGCTTTTTTGTCCCAGATATTATACTGTAAGGCATAGTTTTTTTTAATCAATGAGTCTAAATAGATCCTTTATTAAAAGTTCTAAATATGTCAAAATATTTATAAATTGTTTTAATTGTTGTCATAACAAAAAACTAGAGGAAAAAATGAATGCCCATAGATTGGGGGATAAATAAATTGTTGCAAACATAATGGGCCATTACTGTGCTATAAGAAACAATGAATGCAATAATATAAACACAGAGCATGGAAAGACTATGCAAACATAAAAAGTAGAGTAAGCAAAGTCAAGAAAACTATATATAAATATACACATAAATAAATGATTACAATAATTGAAAAAAGAAAGAACTATAAAATAACTGAAGATGAATGTTATGAAATTACAAAGAACAAGCATGGCCTCAAAAGAAGAAATATGAAAGGATATCTCTTCCCACTGTTTTATGGAAGTGGGGGTTTATGGACATCATTTGCTTAGTTGTTTCAGTTGTATCCAACTCTTTGTGACTTCCTTTGAGATTTTCTTGGTTTATCATTTCCTTCTGCAGCTCATTTTACAGATGAAAAAACTGAAGGAAACAGGGTGAGGTAACTTATCCAGGTCACACAACTAGTTAGTATCTGAAAACAAAATTGAGTTCAGAAAGATGAGTTTTCCTGACTCCAGATCCAGTCCTCTATCTACTGAACCAAGTTGCTACCCATATATAGGTATAGAACATTGTATAGAATGTCAGTTTTTTTCCAAAATATTGATCAATTTCACTGGGATTTTTTTTCTCTTTTATGTTCTTATTTCTTTCTAAATTCTTTGTTGTAAGTAGATTCTGGCAGTAGAAAGAGATAGGGAAGGATACATGGGGGACATTTGGGCATTATCTAAAACAATAAGCATGAATAAAATCATTTTAAAAGAAAATAGCAGCTTTAAATGCAATCTTTTCCAGGGAGATTTTCATTTTAAATTCTGTATTCCTAAAGATCAAAACTTCTTTAAGACTCAAGTAGTTAAGATATGCTGATGGAATGACAAAGCATTATATCTTTAATATATCTCTACAGACCCCAAGAGTTCTTAAGATTGTTCATATATCCTATTAATAAAGTTAACCCTGATCCCTTATAGTCTCAAAACACAAAATGGGCTTAAGATCATGTCCCACTGATGATAGGTAAATGATATTATCTAATTTAGCAGACACAAAAATAGTAATTCTGAAGTGGCACAATTTCGCTTTTACCCTCCTGTTTTCCCATCTTCCCAGTAGCTCAGTTAGCAGGTGAGCAACTTGGAGGTGAAGAGGTGAAGAACCTGAAACCTGCCCACCCAAACTTAAGAAATATGGCCAATGTTACTTAGAGAGGTTAGTGCCAGGGCCAGGGAGGCAATTAGCACTGGTAGTACATGGCATATTCCCCGGTAATACCTCTCTCATCTTGTGCTGGCTGGCCAGATCAACTGCTACATGTAAGCAAGAGCCAAGTCAGGTTAAATCCTGAGCCACACCTGGGGCTCACTGAGGTGCAATGTGTACCACTATTTATAACTTTCCTTAGTTTCTCTTTACTCAGCTGTTCTGCTTTTTCTCTCTCCTTTCCTCTTACTCAGACTCCAAAGCAGGCCAGCTATCTTTTATTGCTTCCTGATTCTAATCTTGCTGAAAACCAGGTTCCAAACAGAATTATCTCTGTCTGTGGTTTCCAATAATACCAGCTGGCCTCATCAACAAGTCTGAAAGAGAAGAAAGCTGTGCGGTCAGTATGCTCAGCATCTCTCTTCAGATGCTGATTCTGATAATTACTTCATAAGCTTCATATAAAAGTGAGGCTATTTTAATTAATCAATCGATCAATAACAAAGATTTATTGACTACGTAATCATTTAAATCTCAGCATCCATATCTCTGAAAAGGGAGGATTGAACTTAATGATCTATAATTTCCTTTTTACTGACAGCTCTCAATAGTCCCATTAGTCACCTTTTTTTAATTGTTTTGTTTTTTAATTTACAAGTCTGAAGCAGAGAGTAACTTAGGATACTTTCTACTTGAAAACTCTTCAGATTAATGTTTTGATATCATACAATTTTACTCTTTTACTCAGTCCTGGGCCCCCCCACTCTGAGATTCCCCTTACCATAATATTCTTCTTCTCAGACCAAACTCTATGTGGGATAGGCTACCTATTCTACTGATGTGACTTTACCTGTTTCCACATCCCACATTCCATACTCAAACTGTCCCACCCCCCCCACCCCCAGTAACCATTCTTATTTACAACTCTGGACATGGGAATGCTTGGAGTGAGAAGAAAAAAACAGACATCAACTGACTCATTTTACAAATGAAACTGATGTCAAGGAAAGTTCTGTGAATTATCCAAGGTAATATAGAAGTAATCTTTTGAGGTAGAGGAAGAATTTTAATCAATGTCTCTTTATTTCATTCTCCTTGCACCAATGTATCTGATTTTTCTTTAATGTTTTAATGTTTTATAAGACTATCTATTACCATATCAAAAATTCTATGTAATTAACATATTTAATTGTATATGTGTCTAGTGTGTACCACCCCTTTGCTGTGTACTTTGGAGGAAGGACCATAATGATAGGACTCTGCTATAGGAGTTAGTTATTGAGGAGATAAGACTAACAAATATGAAATGATTTCAGAGAAATTAAGTCATAAACCATGTACTACTGACTTCAAGGGCAGAGCAGGGAAGGATCACAAAAAGCCAGTGACAGTAACTTGGAATGGCTTCACTGAAGAATTTTGAAGGATGAGGGAGACTGGGAGGAAAGTCTTTGAAAAGAAGTGGGAAACAGCATGAGCTGGAGATAGTGAAGAGAAGGTCAATCTGAAGCAGAAAGATCCCTTTGAAAAGCATTGGAAAATATGGACAATCAGTTGGGAGGGACCAGATTTTTAGATCAGTCAGTTCTAAGATTTGGAAGTTGATTTTGTCAATAATAAGAGTCAAAACTGATTTAAAGTACTGTGCCTGAGTTTTTTTTTCCTTTTAAGAAAGATCAAGTGAAGATTCCTGTGCCTCTGGACACAAAGTTAGATATGACTATGCACAGACCTTAGTCTACCCTTCTCAATTTCTGGCATCCATGGCATCTTTGAATACCTACCAGTAACTCATTAGGTCTGGATTTGGGGAAAGCATTGAGATAGAAAGGAACAAAGGCATGATGGCAGGGGTGCAGGGAAGTTGCTTGCACTCCCCTTATGACAACTGTACTTTAACAGAGGCCCTCTCTCCCCATTTTCCAGTCAAGACCAATCTAGCTACACATAGCATTGAAAAACCATTACTGGTACCTAGATAGTATAAAGTTGGACTTAGAGTAAAGGAGATCTGAGTCCATTTAACGTTTCTTGGTTATAATCTCTTCCTGTGTAAAATGAGAATTAAAGTACCTACCTCCCAGAGGTTATGAAATCAAATGAGATTTCCTATCTGAGTGCATAATACACACAGATACACACCAACTTACACACATACATTTTATATACTATATATATATGTATATGCAAATATACATATGTGTGTATTATAGAGCACAATTTACACATCTTAAAGAATTATATAATTGCTAGTTATTACTACATTTTTATTATGGCCTCTGGGTGGTTCAATCAATAGCGAGAAATGGGCTTAAAGTCAGGAAGTATAAAGTTCAACCTCAGCCTTAGACATTACTAACTGTGTGACCTGGGCAAGTCATTTAACCCTATTTACCTCAGTTTCTTCATTAATAAAATGAGCTGAAGAAGGAAATGGCAAACCATTCCAGTATCTTTTCCAAGAAAACTCCAATGGGATCATGAAGAGTTGGACCTGACTGAAACAATTAAACAACTAATAGTTGCTACTGTTGCTGCTGCTCTCTTCCACACATTTTGTCACTTGATTCATTGTTTCCCTATATTGTAATCATATACATATGTGTGTGTGTGTGTGTGTGTGTTCCCATACATACAAAATACACTGGGTGTCCCAAAAGTCTGGATGCCCTTTAAAGTTTTAATATGGAAATGTATGGCTAATCTGTTGAAATGGCTTGCCAAGAAGATCACTCCCCCGAGGTTTAATGATAAGCATTTAATGATAAGAAGTGATAAATCAGTTTCTCAATAAGCAAATTATTGAAGACTTTTGATGGTCTGACCCTTTGCTAAGTATAAGGAATACAAAGAAATGTAGGGTCTAGTCCCTGCCCTCAAAAAAGTCACTTGTAGGCAATAAGGTATAGGTACCTCGATAGACTGCTGTTCCTTAGGTCAGAGATTTGTTGTTGTTCAGTCATTTTAGTAGTCATTAAAACCGCATTTGGGGTTTTCTTGGCAAAGATACTGAAGTGGTTTGCCATTTACTTCTCTAGCTCATTTTATAGATGAAGAAACTGAGGCAATCAAGGGTTAAGTGACTTGTCCCGGATCTCACAGCTAGTGTCTGAGGTCAGATTTGAACCTGGAAAGATGAGTGTTCCTGACTCCAGACCCAACACTGTATCTATTGCCCTATCCATTGCCTAGGTCAGGAAGACTTGAGTTCAATTCCAACCTGAGATACTTCTAGCTGGATGACTTGGGAAACCAAACCTTTAGTCTCTGTTTTCTTATCTGTTAAAGGGAGATAATAATAGAATGCACTCAGACCTGAAATCAGGAGGAACTGAGTTTCCTCATCTATAAAATGTACTAAAGCAGGAAATGGCAAACCACTCCATTATCATTGTCAAGAAAACCCCAAATGGGGTCACACAGAGAGAGGAACATAACTGAAAATGACTGAAAAATAACAAAATGAAGATAGATGATAATGAAGATTAAAATAATATTTGTAAAGAGTTTTACGAACCTTAAAGTGCTTTATAATTGGTGATTTTTAACAACTTATTTTTGACAAAAATGAATAAGAGGCATAGATGGCAAATGCTATGGGAGAAGTATAGATTTATAGAATGCTAGAATTGGAAGAGGATAGAGGGATCAACTACCACCCAAATCCTAGTTTTTAGAAAGGACACATCCCCTTTGAAGAAAGGGGAATAGAGGCAGGGAAAGACTCTGGGATTGATTCTTGACTTACAATCTAGAGCTCTAGAGACAGAGAATGGAACTGAGGCTTCCTGAATAAGTAGTATTTGGATATTGAGGGAGGCTATTACCAGGGTAGAAGGTATTAGAGGTTCTTTTTAATATTATTAACAATGAAGGGGTGAAAGGAAATGGTCATCCATTGATTAAAGTTGTATGTTGGATTCCCGGTTGGCTCTCAGGGAATGTCAGAACAAGCCTTGGCTAATGCAGTATAATGTAAAGTAATGTACCACATCAATCAACAGATTAGAAAACAAAATTGCAAAGAGAAACATACATCAAAAGCAACAGGCACCCCAATGAGTGCCTTAAACAGTCCTTCTGAAAGCAGAATAAAAATATTGAGTGGTGGCAGCGGCTGCTCAATAATTCATTCCCTCATGGTCTGGCTATTATGCTGTTGTTAAGCATATTGAAATTACTGACATTGTTAAATGGAAGCACTGGGGCGGTGTGCTCGAAGGAACCCAACTGGGGAGAAATAGCTTACCTTGTCAATATCTACTCGACCCAGAAAGTTCATTAGGAAATAAGATCTGAGTTGGCTGTATTTAGTACAACAGCCTTGGAAATAAGTACTAGTCCATGTCCCCAGGACTCAGAAGAAATTGGGGTGGACCTAATGAAAATTAGGCAGTGGACTTAAGTAGGGAATATATTTTAGCCTTCTTTCTTGATCCGTTTCTTGTTGGGTTTCCATGGGAACCAGTCTCTTCCTGGGAGTCCAGTGGGTAGAGAAAGATTTCTAAAGGAATTTGCTACAGAAAGATGAAATCACAAAATAGAATTAAATGCTAGAACTGGAAAGAGCCTTAAAGATCATTTAGCCCATCCCACCTCATCATTTTATAATTGACAGATCTCAGGCTCAGAGGAATGTGATGACTTCTCCAAGGTCTCCTAATTAATTAAAAAGTGAAACCAACACCCAAGTCTCTTTACTGCCAGTTTATTTGCTTTGTTTATCTAAGTACAGCTAGCAAATCTAATCAGTGGATTTAGATCTTGAAGTCTTACCTAATAGGGCCCCCAAATTGATTGCTATTGTTAATTCACAATACTCGTTTTTACTTTGTTATAAAAGACAGCAATATATGTTGGAGAGAGAATTGCTCTCAAAATTAAAATGTGGGTTCAGGTTCTGCCTTTTCTCTACTGGTTACATGACCCTGGCCAAGTCACCACCTTAGGAAACTTTCTTGGTAAATTGCAGAAGAGTTGATTAACTTTCTTCATTAATGGAGGGAATTTCCTTACTGGGAAGTGCCCCACATTAATTGTATCATATTATTTTACTAGATAGAAGAAAAGTAGGTCATAAGGAAAAATCAGAATTTCAGAATTATTAATAATTTTAATAGCAATAATTAGCATATTTATGTAGCTCCTATGTATACATTATATAATTTGGATCCTCAAAAGAACCCTTGGGAGTAGGGATACATTTTTTTAACTAGATAAAAGAGGACATTCTTTGCCTCATTTCTTTCTTACCCAGCCTTGAACACTGAATGGAGTTGATTTAGTCAAGCTGAGACCAGTTTAAAAGCTTAGCTTAAAAAAGTCAAGGTCTGCTACTGCATCTGGGACCAGCTGCAGTTGATCTGATCCACATCCCACCATAAATCTCTGAAGGAAAAAGTAAGGCTGGTGACTTTGCACAGTCTTTCCTCACTTAAATGGAACTTACTTGTACATCATGGCATCACCTCCATGTACTAGAACAAAGGGCAAACAATAACAACAAATGTTGAAACTCAGTCTTAAAGAAGATAAATAACTTGTCCAATGACATAGGATTAGTAAGTGACAGAGCTAGAATTTGAACTCAAAATCCCAAATCCAAATGCAATATTCTTCCTCTAGGACCTCTCAGTAATAATAGTGGTAAAAGGATATGTCCTCTTTTAGGTTTTAGAAATGGTGAAATTTCAAAAGGAAATCTTTTAATGGAATGGAAGTATCCCAGACCTTAGAAAGAACCTGAGGCTTTAATAGCCCAACTCTCAGTGAAAGAATCAGAAATAATGCATTTGTCCCTAGAGCACAGATGACCTTCAGAACTTTGTACCCAGCCACTTATGTAAGACCCAACAAGAATCTTAAAAGCATAATTTGGGTGGCCCTTATAAGAAAAAGATGGTGTCCTTCACTGAGGGACATCAATTATTATAAATCAGAAAAGATTATCAAACAAGAAAGGCTCAATTTTTCCCACCTTCTTTTAGTGACAAATCTTGGGAGCTGATGTCTTGAGGGAAGCAGGTATGAGAGGCTTCTGCCAACCAGGTGAAGAGTCATTGTTCTTGCTGAAATAGCATATTAGGACTCTAACTGAAAGAATGGCTGTAATAGTCCAGATGAAGAGGGTATACTAATACATAACTGAGTCAAAAACAAAACATCATGAAGTCTGCAGCTGCCCATTAAAAAAAATCTCAGAAAATGTAGCATAGGGTCCTGATCAGTAGGGACTTCAGACCTGGGAAGAGCCCCAAAGCTGAGAATTCTGCTTAGCACCAGCCCACCAAGTCATGCTATGGTTTGGTAGATCAGGAACCCAATAGTTATTCCCAGAAGCATATCAACCTTCCCAGCTGCAGCTAAGCCCAGGTCAAGACCTGGCCCAGCAGCTGAATGACCTATCTAGCAGAGACTACACAACCCTAACTGACCTGCAGTCCATGCTCAGAGAAAATAGCTATGCTAATAATTATATAGTGGTTTAAGATTTGTGAAGTATGTCACAAATATCTCATTTGATTCTCACACCTAACCTGAGAAACAAGTGCTATTATTAATCACATTTTATATATAAAGAAACTGAGGCTGAGAGGTTAAATGACATACCCAGGTTCACACAGCAAGTAAGGATCTTAGGCTACATTTGAACTCAGGTCTCCCTGACTCCTTGTTCAGCAATCTATCAACTGAGTCACCTCACTATCAGCACAGCCTAATCAAAGAGAAATTTGTCTATAACCAATATTGATTCTACACCCTTGAATGAAGGTCATATGATCACACACAGGATTTTGAGGCAGTTCTAGTTCAGAGCTATGAATTATCTTGGCCACATGATTCCCTTACACAAGTGTTTATGCTTCCATATATTTAAGTACATGTCTACTCTTCCCCCATAGACTGTGTAGTTTTGGGGAAGAAATTATTTAAATTTCTGTTTTTGCTATACTATTTAATTGAATGGCTTTTTTCCTAAATTTTGACAAATTTTTGGCAGAATTTTAGGAAATTCTGATTAATTATTAAGGGAAAGCATGTCAGCATGAGTTACAGTGTTGCAGTACCCACTGGGTTATTAGCAGATCACCAAGAATAGTATCAGCTGAGTAGCAGTAAAGGTTAGGAAAGTGAACCCAGAACCAGAGTAAAACTGGTTTACCAGAACCAGACTAGGTGAGACAATAAGGGGTTTTCCTGGACCACTGAATTTAGTGTTGGCAGTTCTTAACAGTTCTTCTGCAAAAATATGAAGCATAGTAATGAGATATCAAGAATAAATAGTTAAAATAAGAAGTTAAAAGAAAAAATATACTGAATTCAACTTCAACTCTTCCCCACAATGGTGTTTTTCCAGTTTCCAAATATCCTATTTTTCTTTCTGCCAATTGAGGGTGTATTATTCAATTATTCAAATTTTCCCAGGAACAATTTGCCCTGGCTATAAAAATTCAAAATTATGGCTCTGTACTTCTGTACTATCAAGCAAGATCAATTTGGGGAAAAATTGTGAAACAGGCAAATTTAGCTTTGGGTTCTATATAGCTCCTTCTTATCCCCCAAATTGCAAATGTTCACAAACAGGATGAAATGTCTAGTTTACCATTGCTGCCTCCTATATATCCAGGCCCCTAATGAAGTTTGTCACAAGGGAGATTCTTATGTCCTAGAATTTTTCTTCCTCTTTCATTAACCTCAAAACTTCCCTAACTCATATTCATTCTCTTATGGATCTTCCAGATTCATAAAGGGTCCATGATAAAAAATCATTTCTGAAAAAAATATAACTACTGGCCACCTAATTGGGGTATCTAAGTAGATAAAGCAACAAGGTTTAAAATCAGAAAAACCTTGTGTTCAATCTACTTCAAACACACACCATCAGGATGACCTTGGACAAATCTATTAACCCTTTTTGTCTCAGTTTCCTCATCTATAAAATGAGTTGGAAAAGGAAATGACAAGCCATTCTAGCATCTTTCCCAAGGAAACCCTAAATGGGATTATGAAGAGTCAAAATGACTAAAATGATTGTGCAATTATAACATCAAGACACATAATTGATTACTTTTAGTAGAAGAATTTTTATTTTTATAGACTCCTCTCAAGTAACCCCAAAGGAGGATTTCTCTATGGGTAGAATTTTAATCACAATGGGAGACAAATAGTAAGAGATCTGTTGATGGAAGTCTTTCTTTTTTCCATTTTTTAAGGCAATGGAGTTAAGTGACTTGTCCAAAGTCACACAACTAGGCAATTATTAAGTGTCTGAGGTCAAATTTGAACTCGGGGCCAGTGCTCTATTCACTATGCCACCTAGCTGCCCAGGTGATGGAAATCTCTCATCAAATTTTAGCAATCCAATGTGAGTAGTTTCCTATTTTGTCTATGGTTAAAGTTGGTCTTACTTTCAAGTAAATATAAAACCAATACTCATGGAAAGACAGTATCTAGGATATATGTCAAAGTATTATATATTGAATTTGCTTATACAATGATTAAACTATTACTATTGAAAGCAACCATTATTCTCACAGTCACCCAAGCTTGAAACTTCAGTGTCATCCTCAATTTATGACTCATCCCTTCACATGCAATCCATTTTTAAATATTCTTATTTTTTCCTTCACAATATTTCTCATATATATATATGTGTATATATATATATACATATATATAATCCCCTTCTCTCCACTTATACAGTCCCAATTCTAGTTCAAACCCTTATCATTTGTCATTCAAAACACTGTCAGAGACTTTACACTTGTCTCCCTCTCTCAAGTGACTCCCCACTCCAATCCAAACCAACCTCTACTTAGTTGCCAAGATAAGCTTGGTTCTGAGCCACTCCCATCATGAGCTACTTTGGCTGTCTATTTTTTTTAATATCACATAAAAACTTCTGTTTGGCATTTAAAATTAGTCATAACCTGGACCCCTTAATTGGTAGAAACATTACTATTTACCTTATAATTTCCTTTCCAAGTGCTCAGCATGTACTTGTAATTTTCTCCCCATGTACTCTTTGCTGTTCCTTGTTCCAACTTCATCCTTCAGCTTCATATGTCTTTATCGACTATCCCATATGTCTGTAACATTCTCCAGCCTTATCTCTGCCTCTTAGTTTCCCTGGATTTCTTCAAGTCTTATCTTAAAACCCAACTTCTCCTGGAAAATTTTCTACTCTCCCAGCTGTTAATGTTATGCCTCTGAGTTAATTTTAATGTATTCTGCATTTATATATATATATATATATATATGTGTGTGTGTGTGTGTGTGTGTGTGTGTGTGTGTGTAGTATGTATATAGTTATTTTCATGTTATCTCCACTATTAAAATATGAGTTTCTTGAAAGAAGGGACAATGTGTTTGCCTGTATTTGTGTTCCCAGTGCTTCGCATGACTCCTGATACATAATAAGTACTCAACTTTGTTGATTGATTGTCTGAACTTTTTCTATCATTTTCCCAGGTCATTACAAATAGATAAACATCCCTGGTAAGGGAAGGCAGGGATAGGCATGGAGGATGTCACTCATTTGTTATTGTTCAGTCATTTCAGTCATTTCCAACTGTTTGTGATCTCATTTTTTGGCAAAGATATTGGAGTGATTTGCTGTTTCCTCTATTACTCATTATTTCAATTCACATTCTCTCTATTCCACCCAGCTTGGTATCTTTATTGTGTGATAAATGTACCTTAAAAATCACACATTTGTGATCATTGTATCATCCCTTTAGAACTAAAAGGAGATCATCATATCCTCTGATTTTACAAAAATTCCACTACTTGCAAAATATCCTAGTTTTACATAAGAGGATATTGAAACCCATAGAGATTAAGTAACCTGCACAAGGTCATATGGGTAATAAACTACAGAGCTGGCTTTATACCCAAATTCTCTGACTTAAAGGCCAGCACTCTTGGCACTACTATAATCTCTCTATTCTTGTTCCCTTTCCTCATCCTACTCCTTCCAGACCAATCTAATCCTGGTTCCTCTATAGTCTTCCCTGCTATCTGTAGCCAAACACTAGCATCTCTTCTTTCTGACTAATTTTGGCAATTGATTATATTGCATATTTTGTTTCAAGATAATATTGTTTGATTTTTTGTCTATTATTGCCTTTCAGATTTCTCATTTTTTCCAGATTTGTTCAGTTTGCCTTCAAAGGAGACTTTAGTTTTTTTGTGAGGAGAGGTTATCTTTCCTTTATATTCTCCTTACTATATATTCCCCTTAGACACACAGAAGTTTCTCAGTATACATTAGCTCTGATGAAATAGGGGGAGGGGACATTCCATGAAAGGGATATACTTGTAGAAAGAGGGGTTATGAAAACAAAGGATACAAGTAATAACAATATAATCTCACTAACACTGTGACAGCTAGGTGGTACAACAGATAGAACTCTGGACCTAGAGGCAAGAAGATACCAATTGATCCAGGAAGAGTCACTTAACCTCTATGGACCACATTTTCCTCATTAGTAAAATGTGAATAATAGCATCTACCTCACAGGTTGTCATAAGGATCTGGTGAGATACTATATGAGGAATACTTTGCAACCCTTAAAGCACTATTTAAATATTAGCTGTTCTTTAAGTACTAGTTGCTGCCAATCAGATATACAATTTGAAAATAAAAATTACTTTTTTGCTATGAAATAGGAAGATGGGTGTACGTATATGATCTTCTATAAAATGCCACTAAGCTGCTGGATGCATAGTAGGTGCTTTAAAGTATAGACAATTAGCACCAAACTGCTTATCTTTCAACACAGTGAGTAAAGACACATTTTATTGTAACTGTAATTGGATAATGTTTGCAAACATTTTTAATGTTCAGCCACAGGAAATTTATATATTTATTTTCAGTGACCAAAATTTTAGCACTGTTTAAATTGCCACTTAAAATTATCAACTCTCAGTCTTTGCTGAATTTCCTTTAACAAAACTGGTGCCAGACTTATGGGCAGCTTGAAGGTCTAAAAAACTACAGTAAATTATAGAAGATGGGAATTAAGTTTTGTCTCTTGGACACCAGAAAAGATTCCAGGATGAATGAACAATTAAAAAGGAATTTGAAAAACAGACTCTTTATACCTTTAAGAACCATAGAAACCTTTGGTGAAACTCTAATGTCTTGAGTATCACAGTTGTTAAATAAGTATTTACTAATGTCATAAGTAGCAACCCATTTATAATTTATTTAATGATTTCAAGTTTGTAAAGTGGTTTTTGCCACAACAGCCATAGAAAATAGGAAAGAAAAGAAGGAAAGGGAAGAAAGAAGGTGAGGGGCAAAAAAGAAAGAAGGAAAGGAAAGGGAAAAAAAGCAAAAAGGAAAGAAAAGGGAAGTGGAAAGGAAAGCAAAAAGGGAAAGGAGAGGAAAGGAAAGAGGAAAGGAGAGAGGAGAGAGAGAGGAAAGAGGAAAGGAAAAAGGAAAGGGAAGGAAAGGAAGGGGAAGGGGAAGGGGAAGGGGAAGGGGAAGGGGAAGGGGAAGGGGAAGGGGAAGGGGAAGGGGAAGGGGAAGGGGAAGGGGAAGGGGAAGGAAAGGAAAACAAAGAGAAAAAGACATTTCAGCAAAAACTCGGGCAATACCTCAGCTAAGTTCAAAAGTAGATGTCATGGTTCACCCCCATAGACTGAAAACCACTTCTACCCCTTTACAAAAAGAGAGGAAAATAGTTTCTCTTATCTCTTTTTGGGACCTAGCTTGGTTTTCACAATTATACAGTGTTACATCCCACTTTTATTGTTTTTGTTCTTTCTATCTACATTACTGTTATGTACGACAGTTCCCATGATCTGCTTACTTCACTTTGCATCAGTTCATAAAATGTTCCCATACTTCTTAACATATTCATTATTTCTTATGATATATACTCATATACCACAATTCCATTAGTTGTTATCTATTGCTTTCTAGGATAATAGGATGAATTTATAGCTCCAACAAGAACATAATACTATACCAATTTTCCCCTTCTTGCTTTAATGATTACCATCTTTTCTTATCCTTGCCAATTTTCTGTGAATGAAGCGAAATCTTAGGATTATCTTGACTTGGACTTGTATTTTTTTTTTAGGTTTTTGCAAGGCAAACGGGGTTAAGTGGCTTGCCCAAAGCCACACAACTAGGTAATTATTAAGTGTCTGAGGTCAGATTTGAACTCAAGTAGTCCTGACTCTAAGGCCAGTGCTCTATCCACTTCACCAGCTAGACGCCCCTGGAGTAATCTTTCACAGGGTTGTTAACAATTTTACATTCTTCTCAATAATTTTATTTTCTTTAAATACTTTGACTATCTGTTGGAGAATAACTCTTAGTCATAGATATTTATGTCAATGTCATTTATGTCAATGTCTATAATGCTTAGATACTGGATCCTGATCAGAGATGTTTGATGTAATATCCTCCTCCCCACCCATACCCCTTAGTAGACTATTTTCCTCTCTATCAGTTCAAAATTGTTTAATGATTCTACATTTACTTCGATCATTACTAAACTCCTTTACCTGGCATTTGAATTCCTTTATATTTATATATATATATATATATATATATATATATATATATATATATATATATATATATATATACATATATATGTATATATATATGCATATCACTGCTACTGTAATATACCCCCAAAATGCTATGCTTTGAACAGATCCAGATCTAAATCTCAGCAAAGCATTTTTAAAAGTTTTATATGATATGTTCCTGGGACAGAGGTAGGATGAGTACAGTTAGGTGGTACAGTTGGGTGTATTTGTAGTTGATAGACCCAGTACAGAATACTGATTACTAGGTTGTTAAGATGGTCAGAGGTCCCTAGTGGTTTGTCACAATGCTTTTTCCTCAATCCAATCTTGGTCTGCATTTTTATTAATTAATCATTAAATCAGGTGGCATGTTACTCAATTAACAATAGGATATCAAACCAGATTATGTCTTTGCCTTCACCACTTTCTACAAGATCAATGATTTCTTTTTTTGTTTTTTGATTTTTCAAGGAAATGGGGTTAAGTGGTTTGCTCAAGGCCACACAGCTAGGTAATTATTAAGTGTCTGAGGTGGGATTTGAACCCAGGTACTCCTGACTCCAAGGCCGGTGCTCTATCCACTGAGCAACCTAGCCGCCCGATCAATGATTTCTTAAATGTTCAGTCCAATAACCTTTTCTCATCCTTCTTGACTTCTCATTAGTATTTAATACAGTTGAATTTATATTCCTGAATACTGTCTCTTGGTTTTTTCTTTGTTCTCCCTCCTTCATATCACATCACTACTCAGTCTGTTTTGCTGGATCATTAACCTTAAGTAATCTTCTCTCCTCTGGAGATTCTCTTCTGGATCTTCTCTTCTTTCTCTCTAGACTTTCTCCTTGGTTACTTCATGGACTCCCATGGGTTCAACTATTATCTCTATGTAGCTAATTCCAAAATCTATATATTCTGTGTTAATTTCTCTCCTGAACTCCAGGACCATAATACCAATTACTTATTGCATACCCACACTTAGATATCTCTTGGAATGCTAGACCTGGAATTAGGAAGAACTGAAGTCAAATTCAAATCAAATCAGGTATCTAATCAGGTGTGGGAACCCTGGGCAAATCACTTAAATATTTTCTATTTGCTTCAGTTTCCTCAACTGTAAAATAGATGAAAATATCTACTAATAATAGTGGATATGTGGAAGGAGTAAGATAAGATAATATTTGTAAGTGCTTGGTACAATGTTTGACACGTCATAGAAATGTACTATGTTAGCTTATAATACTGTTATTGATCATTAACATCATCTCAAATTCAACATGTTTAAAACAGAACTTATTATATTTACTCTGAAAACATTTGGGTTTTTTTTCAAGACAATAGGCTTAAGTGATTTGCCCAAGGTCACATAGCTAGGTAATTATTAAGTATCTGAGGCCAAATTTGAACTCAGGTCCTCCTGACTCCACAGCCACTGCTTTATAAACTGCACCACCTACCTAACTGTCCCCTAAAACAATTTCTTCTCCAGATTTCCCTATTTTTGTTGAGGATACCACCATTCTTCCATTCTCTCAGGCTTGTAGCCTCTGAGTGTTTCTTGACTTTCTTCTTTCTCACCTTCCCATATATTGCTGTCTTGTGATCCTATGTCTGTAATAACTCTCACACTTTTCCATTTCTCTCCACCCTCATAGCCTCTACTATAGATTTGTACTTTACCTCTTCTTAGTGGAACTGCCACCTATTTAGTCCCTTGTATGTTACTCTAATGACATAAGCTGCCTTTTAAAGAGGTGACTTCGAATCTATGAAAAATTCAAGCAAAGGCTGGATGAATTCCTATTGGAATGCTCCAGAAAGAAATTATGCTGAAAGTAGGATGAGAGTTGGACAAGAATACTTACTACTGAGGTTCTTTCCAGAAACTAATCTATTCAATGTTTTGGTTGTACCTTCCCTACCCAATAGTATCTCTAACCAATGTCCTTTCTTTGTTCTACTGCTCCCACAGTTCTCACTATCTCACAATATAACATGCTTATTCCCAGCTAATAGATTTTTTAAGCTCTTCTCCCTACAGATTCCTTTCCTTCTTTCTTTTTTTCTTCCCTATTCAAATATTGGCAAGCCTTGAAGACTCAGCTCAAGATTTATCTCTTCTATAAAATCTTTTCAGAACATGCTTCAAAGCACAGCAGTGTCTTATATCTCTCAAAGCACTTACTATTGGTATTTCATTTGACTTTTATTATTTGTTGCTTTTTATTGTGAGCTCTAAGCATCAGTCTGGCAAGATGCATACTGGACTTGGAATTAGGAAGAAATGGGTTCCAGACTGACCTCTGATAAATACTAATAATTAACTTTTTGCAAAGTTTTAAATGTTTTTTAACATCATTGTGATTATTCCTGGCATAATATTTTAAAAGAAAAAAGAGGAAAAAATCAGCACAGTTTTTCAGTACATTGGAAAAAATCTCAAAATATGTACAATATATAATACCTGTGAAATTTTCACCTCCATAAAGAGGTACATTTTCCCACAAATGGATGTTCTCTCATATCTTCATTCCAATCATGTCTGAACATTATAATTTTGTTGTATTCACTTTTGATATTTTGGAGGTTTGTTTCTTTCCATTTACATTGTTGTTATTATGTATATTGTTTTCTTGGTTCTATTTGGCTTTGGTTCAACTTCACATTTATGTAGCTCTTTTCATCCTTTGCATAATTTGTAGACATAAAGATATATAGGTTTATACATACACACATATATATGTACATAAATATATATCTATATATTAATATATAGATATATATATTAAGAGAGAGAGAGATCACAAAAAACTATAATTATTTTTTTAGCACAGATGTGGACTTTCCTCATTAATGACTTCTTTAAGATATCAGCCCAGTAATGGATTTCCCGGTTAAAATGTGTAGACATTTTAGTTCCTTTACTTAGAAAATTCTACATTGTTTTCCAAAATGAGTCTACCATTGTGAAAACTCCATCAACAATATATCAATATGTCTATTCAATGTTTTGGTTGTACCTTTTGGGAGAACTTTGGTTATACCCCAACTCCTCCAAAATTTACTGCTGCCATTTTTGTCATCTTTATCAATTTGCCAGTTGTAAGGTGAAACCTCAGAGATGTTTTGATTTACATTATTTCTATTATTAGTGTGTTGGTAATTCCTTCATGTAGTTGTGAATATTTTTCCTTTCTTTTTTGAGAATTATTTATTCAAATTATTTGACTATTTATCTTTGGGGAAATAGTCTTTGGTCTTCTATATATTTCTTAATTGGTTTTTAAAATTAATTAATTTATTTTCATACACATGTACATATATATTTCCAAGTTACAAAATTTCCCTCCACCCTCCCTTCCCACCCCCCTCCCCTCAGCAGGGAACAATCAGGTGAGCATTTTGCATGCATATTTTGTTAAATATGTTTACAAATTAGTAAATTTTGGCATGAGGAATTAGGATTAAGGGGAAAAGAAACATAAGAGATAATTTTTATAATGTGTTCATCAGCTTCAGAAGGGCGTTTTTCTATGTTTTGCTTTGTTTTGTTTTTCTTCCTCTGGTTGGAAATAATATAGTCCATGACCAGTCAAATACCATTGTCCTAGCTCTCTGAACTGCTGAGGAGCTGCTTCCATCAAAGTTGTTCATCCCATAATATTGTTGTTGATGTGTACATTGTTCTCTTGGTTCTACTCCCTTTGCTCAGCATCAGATCCCATAAGTCATTCCATGCTTCTCTAGAGTCCAGCCATTTATGGTTTCTTATAGAACAATAGTATTCCATAGTATTCATGCACCTTAACTTGTTTAGCAATTCCCCAATTGATGGGCATCCCCTCAGTTTCCAATACTTTGTCACTACAAAAAGACCTACAATGAATATTTTGTAAAATGTAGGACTTTTCCCATTTTTTACAATTCTTCTGTATATGGATCTAGAATTTGAACTGCTGGGCCTTCAAAGGGTATGAACAGTTTTTTTTGCTCTTTGGGCATAGTTCCATATTGCTCTCCAGAAAGGTTGGATCTGTTCACAACTCCACCAGCAATGCATCATTGTGCCAAGCCTCCCACAACCTCTCCAACATTGATCATCTTCTCTTTATCTCATCTTGGCTAATCTAATAGGTGTGAGATGATTTTGATTGTTTAAATATTTTCTACACCAAACTCTTATCAGAGAAATCTGATACAAAGATTCATTTCCCCTTCTGTGCAAAAACATTTTGGTTTCATATTATCAAAGTTATCCATTTTATCTTTTGTAATTGTCTCTACTTCATGTTTGGTTAGATGGTATCTAAGATCCATAGCTGTGTGAGATAATTATCTGCTTTTCTTCTAATTTTTCCACAATCTAATCACTAATATTGAAACTATGTATCCATTTAAAATGCATTGGGGGTTGTGGTATAATGTCTTGATCTAAGTTGAATTTCAACCAAACTGCTCTCTACTTTTCCCACCAGTTTTTAATCAAGGAGAGCCTTGTTTTTAAATTTAGTATTTTATTTTTCCCCAGTAACATGTAAAAACAATTTGTAATGTTCATTTTTAAATTTTGAATTCCAAATTATCTCTGTTCTGCCCTCTTTGCCCCACTTCCCTTTGGGAAAGTAAGCAATTTAATATAGGTTGTATTAAGTGTGGTCATGCAAAATATTTCTAAAATAATCATGTTGGGAAAGAAAAAATAAACTTCAAGAAAAATAAAGTATGTTTTAATTAAGCATTCACACACTATCAGTTCTTTCTCTAGGGAATTTTTCATAATAAGTCCTTCAGAGTTATCTAGGTTGCTGTATTATTGAGAAAAGCTAAGTCATTTATAGATGATCATCCTACAATATTTGTTATTAACTGGTACACAGTACATCTCATTTTGTTTCAGCTCATCTGAATCTTTCCAGGTTTTTCTGAGAAAATCCTGTTCCTTATTTGTTATAGAAGAACAGTCTTCCATCTGTATCACACAATTTGTTCAGCGATCCTCCAATTTATGGGCATCCCCTTAATTTCCAGTTCTTGCCACCAAAGAAGAGATGCTATTCTAGTACATATAGGTCCTTTCTCTTTTTGTTTTTGTTGCTGTTGCTTTTAATCTTTTGGTATCAGGGTTGTACAGACATAGCAGTAGTATTGCTGAGTCCCAATCCTCCCATATGGTTTTATTATCCTTCTGCGCATAATTCTAAATTGCTCTACAGAATGGTTGAATTGGTTCACAACCTGATCAGCAATGCATTAATATGATTTTTTTCCCTACATTCCCCTTCAACATTTATGATTTACCTTTTCTATCCTATTAAATCAAACTAATAGGTATGAGGTAGTAACTCAGAATTATTTTCATTTGTATTTCTCTAATCAATAATGAATTAGAACATTTTACATTTGTCTACAGACAGCTTTAATTACCTCATCTGAAAACTGGATATATTTTGATCATTTATCAATTGTGGAATGACTTATTATTTTAAATTAGATTCAGTTATCTATATCTTTGAGGAATGAGATTTTTGATCAGAGAAACTTTTTTTTTCACATTTACTATTGCTAACTGTATTTTCCTACATCCTATCCTCCCTTTATTGTTTCCTCTCTCTTCTTTCCTCTTAATCTTCTGGCTACTCCCTCTGCCAATCTGTGTTCTTTTCTATAACCTCTCATTTTCTTTTATATCCCTCCCCTCCGATTTTCCTGTAGGCTAAGATAGTGAAGTAAGATAGTAAGAAACTGAATATTTATGTTATTCCTTCTATGAGCTAATTCTGATGAGATTAAAATTCACTCAGGTCATCTCACCTCTCCCATCTTCCCCTCCACCATAAAAGTTTTTTCTTGCTTCTTTTATGTGAGAAAATATTTTCCAATGTACCTTCCTTTCTCCCACCTCTCAATTTTATTTTTTTAAGAATGTATCCCTTCATATTCAATTCAACTTGTGCCCTCTTTCTCTCTTTTTCTCTCTGTCTCTGTCTCTCTCTCTCTGTCTCTCTCTCTCTCTCTCTGTCTCTCTCTCCACACACACACACACACACTTAAATATAAATACATGTGTGAATATATGTGTGTATGTGTATATATACATATATATTACATATACATATATATATATATAATGTGCTTCTTATTGCCCTAATGAAAAAGTTCATATGAGTTATGAGTAGCATCTTCCCATGTAGGAATGTAAAAAATTTAACCTTATAAAGTCCATTATGATTTCTCTTTTCTGTTTAACTTTTAATATTTCCCTTTGAGTCCTGAATTTGAAAATCAAATTTTCTTTTTGGTACTAGAACTTTCATCAGGAATGCTTGGAAATTCTCTATTTCCTTGAATGCCCATTTTTCCTAGATAGTTGATTCTTGGTTGTAATCCAAGTACTTTTGCCTTCTGAAATATCATATTCCAAGAACAAAGATTCTTTTATGTAGGAAGCTGCTAAATCTTATGCTATCCTGACTGGAAATCTTAGGTTATATTGACTGTGGCTCCACTTGAATTGTTTCTATAAGGCTGCTTGCAATATTTTCTCATTGACTTAGGAGTTCTGGAATTTGGCTATAATATTTCTTTGAATTTTAATTTTAGGATCTCTTGTAGAAGTTGACCATTGGATTTTTTTTTCGATTTCTATTTTAGTTTTTGGTTCTAAAATAAAAGGGAAGGTTTCCTTGAAAAATTGTTTTAAATGATACCCATGCTTCCCCCCCCCTTTATATTCAGGTAGTCTAAGAGTTTTAAATTATCTCCCTGGTTCTATTTTGTAGGTCAATTGCTTTTCCAATGAGATATTTTCACATTGTCTTCTTTTTTTTTTCATTATTTTGATTTTTTCTATTTTTTTCTTGATTTCTCATAACATCATTAGTTTCCATTTGTTCAGGTCTAATTTTTAAGGGATTATTTTCTTCAGTGAACTTTTGTATCTCCTTTTCTATTTGGTCAACTATATATTAAAAGGAGTTTTTTTCCCCAGGAAATTTATGTCTCTCTTTTTTCCATTTGACCAGTTCTGCTTTTTAAGTCATTCTTCTCATTTGATTTCTTGTACCTGTTTTACATTTGAGCTACTCTTTTTTAAGGTGCTGTTTTCTTCAGTTTGTGTGTGTGTGTGGGGGGGGGTTCTCCTTTACCAAGCTGTCGATTTATTTCTCATGATTTTCTTGAATCAATCTCCTTTCTCTTCCCAATTTTTCCTCTTCCTCTCTTACCTGATTTTCATAATTCCTTTTGGACTCTTCTATGGTCTGATAACAATTCATATTTTTCTTCAAGGATTTAGAAAAGAGTACAGATTGGCAGAGGGAATAGCCAGAAGGCAAACACTTTTGAGGAGGGGTGTTATTTTCTTTTGACAGTATGTGTTGAATTTTCTTGTCACCATTAGTAACTTTCCTTAGTCACAAATTTTTTCTGTTGTTTGCCCATTTTCCCAACTTATTACTTGACTTTTAATTCTGGTAAAGTAAGACTATTTCCCAGGGTGGGGGATGCACTGTCCCAAGCTTTCATTTTTGGATCTCTTGTAGAAGTTGACCAGTGGATTTTTTTTTTTCAATTTCTATTTTAGCTATTTTATATAGCTATTTTCAGTGATACTTCGAGGAACCTGTAAGTATTCAGTTCTCCCAATTGATATATCTAAGAATAGGTGTTTACAATATTCTCTCCTGACCTGTGCTCTGTGCTCTGGTCTGTGAGTGACCACAAGCACTCTTATCTGCCCTGGAAGTGGGTCCCCACTCCCTTGTGACCACAAGCTCTGGTATACTAATGTTCCTAGATCCAAGCTTGGGCTAAAGAATACAGTCTTGCCTCAGTGCTATCAAAGATCCCCTTGTAATTCCTTCAGACAGTTGATCGATCTTCTTACCAGCTGTGGGTTGAGAGTGGTAAAAGCAGCTGTTGCTGATTCAGTTACTCCCAAAGCCTGCTCCTGGTTTGCTGAGGCTGAGTCTGCATTGACACAATCTGCATAGGACTGTGGTACACTCTCACCCTAGTGTGAAAGACCTTTCCCTGCTGACCTTATAAGTTGTCTTGGACTGGAAAATTGTTTTACTCTTTCTTCTTATTGTTTCTGCCACTCTAGAGTTTTTTGAGAATTATTATTTAATGGTTTTTATCTTTGGGAGAAAACTCAAGCTAGTCCCTGCCTTTCCTCCATCCTCTTAATCTGTCTCTCCAGATTTGTTCTTTAGTCTAAGACTTTATTCCCCAGATAATTATTTTTTTCTACTTCATCAAATACTAAGTTTCTAAGTTCCATAATTTCTGATTCTCCCTTATCTAGTCTGTTCACAGATCTAATACATTACTTTTTTAATCAACACCAGATGTTTTTGAGGACTGCTGCTTTAAAATATACTTGGAGGTCTGGAAGTACTAATTCCCGAATCTTTTCATCATTTCCTATGATAATTCACATCTTTTTTAAAACTGTAATTGATTATTATTTTATCAAGTTCTACAAAATATTTCATTGAAAATTTGGTAAAGCATTAAAAGTAATAATTTGCAGTGGTCATATTTAAAAATTTTATGCTGGCACAGTCTTACCTTGAGCACTCAATATTACAATAACTATTTCTTAAACAATATTTTGTAACTGAATCTGCACAAGTCTTTTGTGTGTTTGGTGACATGATATGGTAATTTTTAATGTATGTTTAGTTATTTGGAGTAACTGGGAAAGTGAAAAAAATTTTCCTATTCATTTTTACTTGGGTTTTGTTAAAATTATACAGAAATACTGTTGATTTTATTGCCTTCAGCTTTGCTAAATTTATTAGTTGCTTTGAATGTCGTTTTCCTAATTCCCCTGGATTTTCATATCATCTACAAATAGGAATTGTTTTCTACCTTTACAAACTTTATTCCTTTAATTTATTTCTCTTGTCATATTGGTGTTTCCAACATTTCTAAAACAAACAAATAATAGTGAGGAAAGTGGGCACACTTGCCTCACTTCCATATTTTATTAGAAAAAAGGTTAATGTCTCTTTTCATGTATGTGATACTTGCTTTTGACTTTAGATAACTTCTTTTAATGATATTTTAACAATACCTCTACACATATTAATCGTAGGAATTTTAGCATGAGTGTTGTACTTTATTTTTAAAAGATCGATTGAAATAATCTTGCACATTTGGATATTTTTGGTTTTAATATGATTACTTATGTTAATTGTTTTCCTAATGCTTCTTTGATATAATTCTTTATTGTGTACAGTGAATGAGTTTTTGGATAAATGACAATCTGTTTAAAAGAATTTTGTTTAAAACTTTGAATCATTACTAATTGATGATATTATTCTGTAGTTTTACCTCTGTGGTCTGTCTTTTGCTTGCTTAGGTATTAGAATTTTATTGATCTTATAAAAGAATACTGATCTGGTGTTTTCTCAATTTTTGAGAATAATTATAAAATATTAGTACTTCATTTTTTTTCCAAAAGTTTAATAAAACTCTCTCATAAATACATCACGATGAAGGTTTTTCCCTTTTGGTTTACTTTAGTTTCTTTTCAGCCAGCTCTATTCCTTTTCTAAGATTGGGTTATTTAAAGTCTTTATCTGATCTTTTGAAGAATTAGTTACTTTATGGTTTGAAGATTTTCTACACTTTTGTTTTCTCTGGTTTCCTAGCATATAACTAACTATATGTAATGTATTCTGAGAATTAGTTTTTATTTCTTCTAATTGTGCTATAATTTCTTGTTGCCTATTTGCTATTTTATTGATTTGATTTTTTACTTTCTTTTTAAATCAGATTAGTCAAAGGTTTATCAATTTCACCAGTTTTTTCAAAGAACCAGCTTTTATTTTTTATTTAGAATTTCTATCAATTTTTAGTTTCCAATTTATGTTTTTGTCTCATAATTTTAAAACTCAAATTCTGTACTAAATTTAGATTTGTTTCTCTATTGACTTGCTAATTTTAAGTGCATATTCAGTTCACTGATCCTTTCTTTTTCTATATCTTTAAAGTATGTGTTTTATGATATGATTTCTCCACCCACCCAGAAATTTTGGTATGTTATTCCATTGCTTCATTTTATTCCACCTAATCATTCATTATGTAATTTGTTCTTTTACCCACTCATTCATTGGAGAATGTGTCTTTTATTTGTGGTCTTTGAAATAATGACTTATTTTATTACCTTATAGTCCATAAGCATGCATTTGCTATTTGTATTTTTGCTTGTTTTCAATGTCTCTGCTGTGATACAAACTCATTTTTTATAAAAGATCCATATGAAAAATATTAGCATAAAAGATCACAGGAAATTATTATTAGGATAACATACCATGATCAGTTCAGATTTATAACCAGGTATTCAAGTATTAGGAAAACAATGAGTATAATTGATCATCAATAAAAAAGTCAACAAAAGTCATATGATTCTCTCAATAGATACTGAAAAGGTTTTGACAAAATACAGCACGAAGTCCTATTAAAAACACTAGAGAGAGAGTAGGAATAAATAAAATGTTCCTTAAAATGATAAGCAGTATCTGCCTAAAACCATTAACAAGCAATATATGTAGTGGGGATAAGCTAGAAGTATCCCAACAAGATCAGAATGAAACAAGGATACCCCTTATCACCACTATTATTTAATAATGTATTATTGTTAACTTCAGCAAAAAAAAACAAAGAAAAAGAAATTTAAGGAATTAGAAATGGCAATGAGTAATCAAAGCTTTCATTCTTTGCAGATGATATGATGGTACACTTAGAGATTCCTAGAAAATCAAATGAAAAACTCTTTGAAACAATGAACAAATTTACCAAAATATTAGGATATAAAATCAACCCACATAAATCATCAGTATTTCTATATATGACCAGCAAAGCCCAACAGAAAGAAATAGGAAGAGAAATTCCATTTAAAGTAACTGTAGACAACATAAAATATCTGGTAATCTACCACCTAAAATAGAATTATAAAGTATAAAAAAGACAATAACAAAACATTTTTCACACAAATAAACAATTGGAAAAACAATTGGAACAATACCAATTCCTTATGGTTAGGCCAAGTTAATATAATAAAAAAATGACAATTCTAACTAAATTAAATTACTTATTTAATGCTATACCAATCAATCTAACAAAAAATCTATTTCACAGAGCTAGAAAAATAGCAACAAAATTCATCTGTAACAACAAAAGGTCAAGAATATCAATTTTTAAAAAATGCAAAGGAAAGTAGTCTAGCCATAACAGATCAAAAAAATCATATTATAAAGCAACAGTCATCAGAACTGTTTGGAACTGGCTAAGAAATAGAGAAATGGATCAGTAAAATATATTTGGTACAAAATAAACAGTAGTAAATGACTACTTTTTGATAAATCCAAAGACTCCAGCTTCTGGGATAAGAACTCAGTATTTGACAAAAAACTATTGGAAAAGCTAAAATATAGTATGGCCAAAACTAGACAAAGGACCACACCTTACACCCTAAATCAAGATAAGATCAAAATAGTTATAGGATTTAGGCTGATATAAGCCAATTAGGAAAAATGGGAATAATCTGTTAGATTTATGGATAGAAGAGGAATCCATGACCAAACAAGAGATAGAGAGCATTATATAATTGTAAAAAGGATAATTTCAACTACATCAAATTTTAAAAGGGTTTGTACAAATAAAGCCACTGCAACCAAGATTAAAAGCAATGTATAGAACTGGGAAACTATTTTCACAGCTTGTGTTTCTGATAAAGGATTCATTTCTTTTTTTTAAATCTTTTTTCACATTCACTTTGCTCAGATTTTTTCATAGTCTTGCTGTAAAAGTAAACATAATGCCCCACACTTGCAACAAAGAAAGCTCAATAAACATAAAGAGAGAGGGAAAAAGTGTGCTTTAGTCTGTAGTCAGATACCATCAGCTCTGTTTGATAGAGATAGCATTCTTTATCATATCACTCTTTATCATCAGAGAAATTGCTTCAATATTTTATTCTCACAGTTGCTATTGCTATTTCCCTTAATCCTATTCCTCCCAACCTCCATTTATTCTATTCCTTCTCCCTTTTTACCCTATCCCTCCTTAAAAGTGTATTGTAGGGAGCAGCTAAGTGGTATAGTAGATAAAGCACCAGCCTTGGAGTCAGGAGTACCTGGGTTCAAATCCGGTCTCAGACACTAAATAATTACCTAGCTGTGTGGCCTTGGGCAAGCCACTTAACCCCATTTGCCTTGCAAAAAAAAACTAAAAAAAAGTGTATTGTATCTAACTATGCTCTCCCATAATCTTCCCTCTCTTCCATCACCTACTCCCCCTCACCCCTCCCTTTGTTCCCTTTCTCCCATCCCTTTCCTCTCCAATTTTCCCCTAGTGTAAGATAGATTTCTATATCTTATTGAGTGTGTATGTTATATCCTCTTTGGGCCACTTTCAATGAAATTGAAGGCTCAGTTATTCTCTTTCACTTTCCCCCTTTTAACTCCTTTGCAAACTTTTTTTATTGCCTCTTTTATGTGAAATAACTTAGCCCATTGCAACTCTCCTTTCCCTTTCTACCAGTATCTTCCTTTCTCACCCATTAACTCCATCTTTATAATTATTATACCTTTATATTCAGCTCCCTCCTTTGGCTTGTCTATTTATACTCCTTCTAACTGCTCTAAAAAATGAGAAAATTCATATGAATTATTAGTATCATCTTCCCATGGATGATTACAAATCTTTCAACATCATTAAATTCCTCATAATTTGCTCTTCACAGCCACCCTCTCTATGCATCATCTGAATCCTGTACTTGAAAATCAGACTTTCTGTTCAGCTATGTTTGTTTCAATAGGGAAGTTTGAAAGTCCCCTGTTTCATTGAATGTTCAACTTTTCCCCCCTGAAAGAATTTCTTAATTTTTGCTGGGTAGTTCATTCTTGGTTGTAATTTCAAGCTCTTTTGCCTTTCAGAATATCATATTCTAAGCTCTATGGACTTTTAATATAGATGCTGCCAAATCCTGTGTAATCGTGACCATAGCTTCACAATATTTGAATTGCTTCTTTCTGGCTGATTGGAATGTTTTCTCCTTGACTTGGGAATTCTGGAATTTGACTTTAGTATTCCTGGGAGTTTTTATTTTCGATTCTCTTTCAGGAGCTGACCAATGGATTCCCTCAATTTCTTGCTTCTAGGATATCAGGGCAATTTTCCTGGAGAATTTCTTGAAAAAATGAAGTCTAGGCTCTTATCCTGGTCATGACTTTTCCATATTTCACATTTTCTTTTGTTTTTCATTTTTTATTATGTTTTTTGTGTCTTAATTTCTCACAAAGTCATCTCCTTCCCTTTGCTCCATTCTATGTTTGAAAGAAATATTTTTTTTTGGAGAGTTTTGTATCTCCTTTTCTATCTGGTCAATTGTCCTTTTTAAGGAATTCTCTCATTGACCTTTTGGACAGCTTTTTCCATTTGACCTATACTGGTTTTAAGCTGATATTTTCTTCATTCTTTTTTGTATCTCCTTCACCAAGCTGCTGACTTGGTTTTCATCATTTTCCTGCATCCA
This sequence comes from Macrotis lagotis, assembly GCF_037893015.1. Classification (NCBI taxonomy): domain Eukaryota; kingdom Metazoa; phylum Chordata; class Mammalia; order Peramelemorphia; family Peramelidae; genus Macrotis; species Macrotis lagotis. Next base: position 601,483,912 of record NC_133658.1, on the reverse strand, counting down.
CTCTCATTTTTCTTTCCAATTTTTTCTCTACCTCCCTCACTTGGTTTTCAAGTCTTTTTTGAGCTCCTCTATAGCCTGAAACCAATTCATATTTTCCCTTGGAGGCTTTGGATATAGAAGCTTTGACTTTTGTCATCTTATGAGTGTATGTTTTAATCCTCCATAGGACCAAAGTAATCGTCTATGGTAAGATTTTTCTTCTGTTTGGTCATTTCCCTATCTTAGGACTTTATTTTAATTCTTTGTTAAGATGAGCTTTGCTTCCAGGCTGTAGAATTCATTTTCCCAAACTTTTGAGGGTTTTTGAAGCTGTTTTCCGAGACACCCCCCACCTTATGACTCTAATTCCTTCAAGATCTTATGAAAGGCTCTGACTGCTCTCCTGGTCTGTGCTCTGATCTATGAATGACCACAAGCACTCCCCTCTGCCCTGGAGCTGTGAGGAGGGTCCCTGCTCCACTACAGGAGTAAAGCACCTTTTTCTGAGACTGGGGCCCAGATTGTGACTTGGATCTGTGTATAGGCAAATCAATAGAGTCCTGCCTCAGAGATAACTGACCCCCTTATAGTCCATGGGATAAGCAGCTGCTGGGTGGTTCCACAAGCCTGCTTCTGTACTGAGACCTATACTGAACTGGGCTCTGCACTCACTCTGGTGTGGCAGAGTTTTCTTGCTGATCTTTCAAATTTTCCTTGGCAACCCCTGCTGGAGATCTAACAATCACCCCCAAATCCAGGAACCCAGGCCCTCTGAGGGCTGTTCCTGGGTGACTGTAGCCTGTTTGTTCCAGCATGGTCAGCATGGCTGGGGGGTATGCTGTGGTGCTTTCCAACCTCAGTATACCAGACATTTCCTGCATATCTTCCAAGTTGTCTTGGATCAGAAAATTGTTTCACTCAGTCTTTCCATCACTCTAGAATTTGGTTAAAGTCATTATTTAAAGGCATTTGGAATGGCCTGTGGAGAGCTGAAGGGATTTCCTGCCTTCACTCCATTATCTAAAAGGACTCATTTCTAAAATAATATTAGAGAACTGAGTCAAATTTATAGGAATGCAAGTGATTCTCCAATTGATAAATGATCAAAGAATATTAATGGGCAGTTTTCAGATGAAGAAATTAAAGCTATCTATAGTCATAAAGGAAAAAAAGTTTTTTCTCATATAAAGAAAAAACTATAGAATCTGAATACAAAGCAAAATATGTTTACTTTTCAAAACTACTTTTATGTTTTTCTTTCTTATGTTTTTTCCTCTCAGTCTAATTCCTCTCATGACATGACTAATATGGAAATATGTTAAGCATGATTTTTACATGTACAACTTACATCAATTGTTTAAGGGGGAGAATGATAGAAAAATATGGCATTCTAAAGCTTGCAAAAGGATGAATGTTGATATATTTAGGGAAACAATTAAATAAAAAAATTTAAAAACACAAGGAACAAGAGGAATGAAAAGGCCAACACTTTAATTAGGGTAAATAGATTCTACCTGAAACTGCTAGCCAGTGAAGAAAGATTTTATGTAAATTAAGGGGAAACATTAAAGTCCAGATTCATTACAATCAGCAAAGATTTATTTATGGAGAAATTCACAGTTATCAACATCTTTTCCTCACAATGAACCAGTAAGGAAGGTCAGATAATCATTATCTATCTCTATTTTACAATTCAGTCAAAATTTCAGAAGATTAAACAGTATGTACATGTTCACAAGGCTGTTAACTGATTAGATTAGTATTCAGATTTAAATTCCCTAACTCCAAATTCAGTGTTTTCTTCTCTAACATAAACCACATGACAATTAACTTCAGTTATTCTCCTTGTCATTTGAGGAATATTGCTAGGATAGGCAGGACTAGTATTTGAATAGAATTTTGAGGTTCATCATGTTCATGTCCCAGCTTTCTCTTTCTGTATCCCTTTTCCCTTCTCCCTATTCTTTTTAGTACATAATACCATAATAATTTATCTCGTTTTCTTTTTCTTCATCTTTGGACTTATTCTCAGAAATTACTCAGAACTCATATAAGTATGAAAATAAAAATAGCTTAAAATAAAGGAGGTTTTTTTTTCAGATATGACAGACTAAATGGTCTCTAAGGTCTTTTCATACTTTGAGATCTGGTTATTTTTGTGATACTAATTCTCATAAAGATAATTGAAACACTTTTTTATAATAAAGCCTTAGTCTACATAGCTAAGGACCTCTACAGAAATTCCAGAATAGCAGGGAGATTTGGTGGGATTACAGTTTCTTCTCCTGTTTAAATCATACCACATATACATTTAAATGTATAATATAAATACAAAACAAGGCATGGTATGTGCTAAATAACAAGTTTGTAGTAATAACCAATTGATTGGTAGAAATTTTTTAGGTGAAGATCAAAGTTGATCTAGTCTTTGAAAGACTGATATAAAATGGGTCAATGAAGTTAACTGCATGAGAAAAATTATGGAAGAAAAGCAGAGTCAAAATAACAGAAAGAAGCTAGGAAACTGTCTTAGCTCTCCTCAGTTTACCTCAGAAATAATGTTAGCTCAAAAGAATGAAGATTGGAGGAAAACAATTTTCCAGCTTATAATAATTTAGGAGGATTTCAGAAAAGGTCTATCTCAGGTGAAAGAGGGTATACAATCAAGTCAGCAGGAGGCACATCACAGATCAACAACTAAGGCCCCTCAATCCTTTTTCTGCAAGTTAGTAACACAGCAGGCCAGCTATGAGGCCTCCAGCCACACATAAGGCAAATTGCAAGACCTGGAATCCTGACACAACTGGCACAAATATACCAAGCCACCTTAGTGCAACGGGGAAGTCACAATGCACCTGAGGACCCTGTGTGAAAAGTGAGTAACCAGGTCCCTGGTCCGCAGCACAAGAAACTTGGGAAAGTGTCCCCTATGCCCCAGGAGCAAAATTCAACTTTAAAAGTCACAAAATAGGCTAAAAATATTAGTAAGAAGCAGGAAAAAACCCTGACCACAGAAAGATGCTTTGGCAACAAGGAAGATCAAAATACAAACTCAGAAGAGAATAACATTGTCGAAATGCCTACATTATGAAGCCTCAAAGGGGAATATGAATTAGTCTCCAGCTCAAAATGTCATCTTGGAAGAACTCAAAAGGATTTTAAAAATTAAGTAAGAAAGGTAGAAGAAAAATTAGGAAAAGAAAGGAGAGCTAAGCAGAAGAATTATGAAAAATGTCAATAGTGTGGAAAAGGAAACACAAAAATTGATTGAAGAAAGCAACTCAAACTCCTCTGATATTCTAGAACCAGAAGATAAAGTAGTCACTGAATAGACTGAAACAAGTTTGGAGTCAGACCACAGAGGGCCTTAGATACCAAACTTATTTCTAGTGACCAAAACTTAATAAAATCTCAAAGTAATAGTAGTTCCCTTTCAATTTTTTTTAGATCCCACTTTGTTCAATGTTGTATAAAAATTATAGGTAGAAGTAAAAATGAAATATACACAATCACATTTGTTTAAAATCTAGAACAGTACTTCAGATTTTCTTTGTTTTTCTAGGTTTTTGCAAGGCAAATGGGGTTAAGTGGCTTGCCCAAGGCCACACAACTAGGTAATTATTAAGTGTCTAAGACTGGATTTGAACCCAGGTACTCCTGACTCCAGGGCCGGTGCTTTATCTACTGTGCCACCTAGCTGGCCCAGATTTGTTTTTAATATAAGATATGAGGCAATTTAAGGAAAAGGAAATGAGGGAAAATAGAAAGAAATTTCCTATTCTGTTTATTCCTCTCCTACACTGTATATTTCTGCTCTCTGAGACAAATGCCTTTCCTTCTCCTTAGCTCAGAAATTCAATTGTAGATAAGTAATCTTACTCAAAAGCCAAGGAACTCTGGAAAGACAGGTACATATCCTGGTGCATTATCTGAGAATTCAAACAATGAATCTACCAGTAAGTTTGGGATGGGAGCCACAAATAAGACTTTTTCTTGAAGCCAAAGCAAAGAAGTTTTTTGTGCTCCTTAAGCTTTGTATTCTGAACTAGAATAAAGGGATACTTATGTCTATTAGTACTATTGCAGATGCCTAGTACTTTAATTTGCAGAACTCCATCTGAACATCCCATCTATCATTAAGCACTTACATGTTTCTGCTTCATGTTCTTTTGCATTCAGTTCATCACCAGATAATTTGAGGGGAAAAAGTTTTGTCTTATTGTAATAGTAAATAGTGGTAGTGTTCATAACAATCTGAGCACCCTCTAACAATCCTTCTCATTCCAAGTTTATCAAATTACTCCCCTGAAATTGAGCTACAACTGAACTATCTTTTTCATAAAGAGGCTTTTTTGGTACTAAAAGCTTAATTTGTAAGAGGGTATAGGTTACTGTTATGCTCCAGGGTGATAGATCTTTTGGATGTATGGCTTTCCAAACTGTTCACAGCCTGGAGCCAGAATCTCTATAATAACCTGAGTAGAGTAGGTGAACCTGATGAATGCAAAGGCAAAACCCAAAGAAACGGTCCTCTGCAAAACATTGATTATTCTTCTAAATTACTTTTTAAAGTAATTAACTTTAACTATAATTTATTAATACAGGGAGCTCCAGGCGAGTAATCCCCTCTACCATTATAGATATGTAACAGTTGTACAACGGGTAGCTGTAGAGAATCTGGAGCACTTAAAAATTTAGTTACTTATATAAGGTCAAGCAACTAGTATGCATCAGAGACATGAGTATTCTGAGTCTACTTACTACATATTTCTTTATCATCATCAAGACTATCATTTTTAATATTTTTATTTTTTAGTTTATAGTATGTTTTTCAATTTAATTTTTAGTTCAAACTGAACAAATTTGAATTGAATTCAATTGAAAAAAAAGTTGTTCAGTGTGATATAACTCATTCAGAAATTCATGTAAACACTCACCTGCAGGGCCATGCTGCTTAGAGATAAGAACTATTACAGAAAGAAGTAAACACTATCTCTAACAAATTGGTGCAGAGATCAGTCATGATAGCTCCTAACTATACCTCTAATCATTTCTCAAGTGATTAAAAGTTTTGCTAGAACCCTTAAAGCTGCCTCACCTCAACCATAAGCTCTTGATGTCCTTCCAGAAATGGATATCTCCCCCCAGCCTCCCCAGAGGGAGAACTATTTGCTCCCCCTCCCCAATATTTAAATACTTGTAGTTTATTGCTGGTGTAAATAGGTTTATAACCTTTCAGTTTGAGGAACAGACATCTGCTCACTCTGTGCTTAACATCTGGCTATCCCAACAAAGCATATAATTATATTTAATGGATGAGAAGTGTTTGATGGATTGTAGTCAAGTATCAGAAAAAAATTAGATATAAAGACCGTTTGCAGGGATTGGCCTGACAAGATTCCAAAGGGAGTTCTTTTGTCTGGGTTATTGTTTGACTGTTGCCTGGCATTCCAGATATGGTCATCAATTATATTTATCACCATTTATGACACTAGGTATCTCCCTGTGATGATTCACAAGGTAAAAGTTTCCTGTAATTACTTAAGTTCTCTGAATTTAGACGTTAGTCTCCTTAAACCACTTTGAAATATATAGCACAACTTATCTCCAGGATAAATTCCAAACACCTTAACCTGTCATTCAAGGCTCTTTATAGTCAGACTCCACTTCCAGAGGCTTAATTTTCCTACCAGTTTCAAGAACTTTCATTTCTAAAAGACTATTATATTCATTGTTTTCAAAATAAATCATGTTCAATTCTGGCGAATGACTTCATTCAAAGATTTTCACCCTAACAAGTACTAACTCTTATTTCTTCGTGGACCTTCAGTTGAAGTCATAGGGTCAAGTTTGGAATCCTGACTCTGTACCTTTCTACTTATGTAACTTTGATAAAATTAATCAACCTCACTAATCTTCAGCACAGCAGGGGGGCTGGACTAGATATATTCTGAAGTTCCTTTAAGCTTTTAATTTATAGTCCACTCCTCTCCATTCCTTTCCAATTATCTCATTTCAACTTCCAAGGCCCAAATCAAGTTTCACATTATCCATGGAACTTCCCCTGACAAGTCCAAAGGTCTCTAATCTCTCCCTCCCTATAATATTCCTTTTACATTTCATAATGCATAATTTCATAATATATTGCTATTTATCATAGATTTCTATTTAGCCATTGAAGTATATATTTCTCATATCTCTTATAAATTATAAACTTGTGATGGCTGATGCCATATGTTCTATTTTTTGGTAGCTAACACAATGCCTAAACATACACATACATACATACACTCATATAAACATATATAGATAAAATATACCATGTGCATATGTGTTTATGTATGCATGTATGTATTATCTAGACTTGTGATTTCATCTATATAGGGGTTAGGGAATTAAGATACCCCAGAAAAGTTTCTCTACTAATGTAATATGCAATTGGACTTACAGCCTTTTCTGATGAAGAACCTATAGGTTTTTTAAAAGGCAGTTGCTTGGGGACACACAGAGGTTGAGTCACAAGGTAGGATGTGAATCATGTCTCCTTGACAGTGAGATCAATTCTCTATCCATCATGCATTGTGAATCTCCTGAAAGGCTGGGGGGGGTGTCCATGAGGGGGATGCCATGGGCAGGGAAGGAGGTAAAGAGGAAATTGTGATGTCAGTGTATAATCTTATAACTGGAAGTGCTTAAACAACATCTGGTCTAACTATCTACTCAAGGCAGTATTCCCTTTGTAGTTTCATTGACTCAGTCTCTGCAACATGATGCAGTGATCATAAAAACGGAGTCAAAATTCCTGGACTACTTATTGACTCCTTGTATAGCACTGGATAAGTCTCTTTAACTCTCTGGAAGTGTTTCTTCAACTGAAAAATGTAAAATTTGTATTAAATGGACTTTAAGTTTCCTTCCGATTGTTAGTTCTCTGATTTTTTTTCATGAGCACCTCAAGTGAAAAGTTTGGGTTTTTTTAATCATCTAAATCAGACCATTACATTTTAGGACAATATTAGTTCTCAAAAAGTTTACCCTTATAGTGGACTGAAATGAATCTAAGTATATCTGACTGATCTTAAATCTGCCTTCTAAATAAACATGTAATAAATTATTCTATCATCTACTATGAGAGTTAGAAAGACTTCAAGTCTTGACCCTGACACATACTGGCCCTGTGATTCAGGGCAAAAGGTTAAAGTCCTCAAAGCCCTTCAAACAACTTTCTAAGACGATAAATACAAAGAAATTTCCAATATGCTGGTATAGAGGAAGGAGCTGCCTATATTCATGAAATCACATATCTGGCAAAAAAGAAATAATAACTCTTCTTTGTTACAGTATTCTGAGGAAAAAGAGATCTATTAAAGCAAGCTATTAGATAAGTGACTTTTCTATACCCTACCAAATTCCTGATGAGTGAATGAATGAATTCAAATAGACACGTTCCCACAAAGAACTCTGATCTATGGTGAAATTAGAGCTCAATTCTTCAACCTCCATGGATACCCAAAACAAGAGGAATTTCACCAACCTCTTCATTCTCTCTTGGACACAAATAGATAGAACAAAGCCTCTGGCTATTAAAATTCCGTAAGCAGAAACTTTAGAAAGAAACGGCAAACTTGAATGTGAGGTCAAAGGGATGAAGTTCACTATTGCTAAAGACCAACAGTTCTAGCTGCTCACTCTCTCAGCCCTCTGCAAATCTGCCATCTAATAAATGCTCACATGTAATGCCTGCAATTGTTCTGGCTCACTGAAATAATGAGTCAGTCAGTTCAGTCTCAGATAATCATTAGCATCAAGAAAATTTCTCTTTATAACCCTCTGGGTCATTATTGCCAGAGGTTGGCGACTACCCTGAACTTGTCAGTATTTCAATATTTATGATTCTTTGTTTAATAAGGGATGGGACTGGGGAAGAGTTGTGTAAAAATATTACACTCTGTTTGCCTTTGTTTATGTATTGATGCCTTTAGCCTCTTGTACTGCTTACTTCCACAAGGTCTACTGGTCCATGTAATAGCATTGGATGTGTAAGCCACTGTATTGCTTTTGCTCAATCATTTTCAGTCATGATTAAATCTGGAGTTTGCTTGACCTGTTACTAGAATAGTCTGCCGTTTTTGTTTCCTGCTTATTTTACAGATGAGGAAACCGAGGCAAATAGGGTTAAGTGACTTGCCCAGGGTCACACAGCTGACAAGTATCTGAGATCAGAAAAAGGAGTCCCTGATTCCAAACCTGACATTTTATCCAGTGTCACCTAGATATATAATAACTGACATTTATACATTTTGTAAAATTCTTTTCATCTAAAATTTCTATTTCAATCTCATGATAACCCTGGGAAGTATTATAAATATGATTATCTACATTTTACAAATAAGGGACCTGAGGCCCAGAGAAGTTAAATAATTTACCAAGAATGACAGAACTAGTTAGTATCTAAAGAATGCTATAAACCCAGGTCTTTTTCAAATCCAAAACTCTAACTGCTAAACTACACTGCCTGCTTTAGTGAAAAGTAGTTTGTGACTGTCAATCTTTGACAAACATTTATTCTCTGTGGAATGTTCCTAATTTACCAATTAAGTAATCCTATCAAAATATAAAATGAAATTAGTTTTGCATGACTTATTCTGAGTTAACCTTCGTGATATTTTTTTCTTTTCTAATTTCTTACAAAGCATCTGTTTAATAACCCATCTAAGAATGTCACAAAGAATTGATGTTGGCATAGGCTACATTTGGGACTTAATACTACCCTTTAATGGGGATAGCAATGAAATCCAATACAATCCAAAATAAAATTAATTTCACTTTTATTTTCAGTTCTGCATTCTCTCCTATCCTTTCTACATAATACCTCCACCTATTAAGAAAGCAAAAAATATAATATTTGTTATATTTTAATAAAGTTATAAAAATATTTTCCCATTATCCATATTCCAAAAAGTATGAAAAATAAAAGAAAAATATAGTTCTATATGCTCTCTGAGTCTATCAGTTCTCTAGAGCTGCAGAGCATTTTATATCATGAGTCCTATCAAGTTCTATTGTATCATTGTATTGATCACAGTTGATTATATTCACAATATTACTGTTGTTGCATATATTGTTTTACTTCACTTTACATCATTCTTATGTATTCCCAGGTTTTTGCTTTTTTTCTTAAAATATACCCTTTAACATTTCTCATAGCACAATGGTATTCCATCACATATACTATAAATTCCTCAACCATTCCCCAGTTGATAGATTTCTCCTCAGTTTTTAATTCTTTGCCATCACAAAAAAAGAGCTGTTGTAAATATTTTTGTATGGATTCTTTCTTTTTTCTTTGATTTATTTGGGATATAAACTTGGTAGTAGTGTTTCTCAGTCAGAGTATGCACAATTTTATAGTCCTTTGGGCATAGTTCCAAATTGTTCTCCAGAAAGGTTAAACTAGATCACAGCTCCATCGAAAGTGTAAAAATGTACCTATTTTCCCCACACACCCTCCAACATTTATCATTTGCTTTTCCTATAATGTTATCTAATCAGATGGGTTTGAGATAGTACCTTAGTAAAGATATTTTAATTTGCATTTTTCTAATTATTAGTTTTAGATCTTCTTCATATGGTATGTGATAGCTTTGATTTTTTTGCCTCTAAAATCGCCTATTCAAATCCTTTGATTGGGAATGGTTATTATTTTTTTAATAAATTTAGTTCAGTTTTCTATATATTGGCAAAATGAAAACTTGATCAAAGAAACAGAGCAAAATTCATTGTTTTTGTTTCCAACCTATATTAATTAAATATCTATAATATAGGCATTTTGCTAGAGATTGGGAATAGAAAAAATAAGAAAGTTTATGTGCTTATGTGACTTCCATTTTCCTGAAATTAATACACCCAGAACATACACAAAGTAGCCAGGCCTACAGTTTCTTTGCTGCTTTTTCCTATGAAGAATCTGGGTTCACTCTAATAATTTTCTTCCCTATATTTTTTCTCTCTCATAACACAACACAAAGGACAATCTCCTGGGTTCTAATCTAACAAAATAGCAAAATTTAACAAATACAACTCACCCAAGAAAATAGAGAACAATGGAATTCCCAAATGATTGGTGCAGGAACTCCCCAAGATCCATGTATTGATTTACTAAACCATAAATGTACAATTTCCTTCTTTGGATTGCTGTCACCAAGTTTACAGATTTGTAGTTTCTTATATCTACCTCACCCATTGGTTTTGAAAATCAAGATATTTGCTTTTTTTCCTGTCTTCTGGTTCTTCTGTTATTCTCTGTGTTTTCTTAAAGATTACTATGGGGGGGGGGGGTGTTACAATTAAGGAGTCAAGAGATCTGAACTCAGCTCCACAACGCTTACAGTTGTGTGATTTTGTGTAAGTCACTGGACAAATGGAATGAGAAAGCCCCATCTTCTCATCGGTCAAAATTGTTAGATATATCCTGATGACTTTTTTACTCATTTCTTTTTTTTTTAGTTTTTTTGCAAGGCAAATGAGGTTTAAGTGGCTTGCCCAAGGCCACACAGCTAAGTAATTATTAAGTGTCTGAGGTCGGATTTGAACTCAGCTACTACTGACTCCAGAGCCTCTGCTCTATCCACTGTGCCACCTAACCACCCCTTTTTTACTTATTTCTAAAGCCAGATCAAAGACTGAATGCATTTCTTCAGTTTTTTTATAAGAGCTTGCCCCTTTGTCTGATTAAAGAATAAAATAAAATTTAAAAAAGTTCACTGAGACAGAGCTAAATGAATACAGGGTGATCACAAATGGCCAAATGAAGTAATTATAAGAATATGAAGATGCACCAGTGGTAACTTAGCATTGTTTCCACGTGAAGGTACTTATTAATTAATAGTATTTTATTAATTGTCAAATAAATTCTCCATGCAAGTCAAATGTTCTTTCTTCTTCCCTCTTTCTCCTCCTCTCTTCTCCTCTCCTTGCCTTTTATTTTTTCCTTTATTTTTTCTTTCTTCCTTCTATTCTTCCTCCTTTCTTCTCTTCCTTTGATCCTTATTTTCTTCCTCTCTTCCTTCCATCCTCCCGTCTTTTCTTCCTCTTCTTTTTTTATCTCTTTCATTTTATTTCTCCCCTACTCTCTCTTCCTTTCTCTCCTCTTTTATACTTCTTCAATCCTCCCTTCTTTCCTTCCTTTTCTTTTCCTTTTTCTTCCCTAGCTTTCCTCCTCCTCTTCTTCTTTCCTTCTTTTCTTTCTCCATACTTTCTTTCCTCACTCCTTTGTTTCTTTCCCTGTCTTCAACTTTTCTTTCTTCTCTTACCTCTCTTTTCCTCCTTCTCTTCTTTTTCTTCTTCACTCCCTTTCCCTTTTTTCATTCTTTCCTTTCATTCCTTCTGCCTTCCTTTCTTATCTTCTTCCCTTCCCATCTCCACTGATTCCCTCCTCTTTCTTCCTTTTCTTCTTCATTTGTTTTCTTCTCCCTCTCATCCTTTCTGTCCCTCTTTTTTTCTTTCTTCCCTTGTCTTCCTTCTTGCCTCTTCCCTTCCTTCTTTCTCTTTCGTTCCCTGCTTCTTTTCTTCCTTTCTTCTTTTTAGTGAATCAACATTTTAATTTAACACAATAAGCATCTTTTAATTAGAGAATATCTAATGTCTGAAATTGGAATTTGATAAATACTTTTCGAATACATGCACAAAATATAGGAAATGGTTAAAGACAAAATTCACATTCTAATTTTATCAAAAGTCAATTTTATCAACTAAATTAAGGATGAAAGAGATGATTATAGTTGTATTATCAATCAATCAAAGACATTTATAAAGCATCATTTACATGCCAATCAGTGTGCTAGGTGCTAAAGATTCAAAGACAAAAATGTTCTAAATAAGTTAATATTCTGAGACAAAATGTATATACATATACATAGACACAGATATACACATAAACACATACATATTTATACATATGTGCCTCTAAACATATCTCTATGCATATCACATAGTATATGTGTTGTGTATATCACATCCACTATGTATGTGTATATGTATTAATAAGCATATTTATCATATGCTACATATTAGGATATAGTAATACATACATATATGCCTATATATATATACATACAACTCACACATGTTGTTTATTTGCCATATGTGTTGTATGTGTGTATGTATGAGTCTAGAATGTGTATGTAAATATGTATATGTTTATGTGTACTCTTATGTATGTGTGTATATATGTGAATTTGAGACCCTTGGATATAACCCCATACATATGAAGTTGTATCTGACTCTCCATAATTCTATTTGGGGTTTTCTTAGCAAAGATACTGACATGGTTTGCTATTTCTATCTCCATTCATTTTACAGATGAGGAACTGGGGCAAATAGAATTAAGTGACTTGTCCAGGGTCACATAGATAATAAAGTATCTAAGATCAGATTTGAACTCAGGACGGGGAGTCTTCCAGATTCCCATCCCATTGCTCTATTTACAGCATCATCTTATGACCCTAGCAGCATCTGAACTTGTATACCTGTTATTATTTGGTATAGGTAAGTTCACACCAAAGAATTTTCTCTACCCACTCTTATCAGGACTTATTTCTGCAATTTAGTAATAGAAAGTTGTCTGGCATATTGAAAACTTAATGATTTTGTCCAGAATCACACAGCCAATTTTTCTGATTCAGTTCTTGAATCAGAGACCAGTTTTTTAGCCATTAAGCTATGTTCTCTCTCATATACCTATATAAATATGAATAGACTATATTAAATAGATGTAAGATTATTTAGGATGGGAGGATTCTAGAAATAGGATAGAGTAAGAAAAATTTCATGTAGGTAGGACTACAGCTGAATCTTAATTGAAACAATATATTTATGAAATGTAAATATGGGCAGAGAGCATTATAATAATAGAAGATAGAATACAGTAGTTCCCATACAGGGGGCAATGTTATAATGGCAACTAAAAGATATTGTGGATGAGAAATGTCAAGTTGCTTCAGGTTATACATTAACTATCTTTTTATTATTAAAGATTTTATTTGGTTTTACAATTTTTCACCTAGTCTTACTTCCCTCCCTCCACCACCCCCCACAGAAAGCAATTTGTCAGTCTTTACTTTGTTTTCATGTTGTACATTGATCCACATCTTTTAAAGGGAAAAGATATTCTTCAACATTTTGGTTCTTTTCTCTTTAGAAGACTTCTCAGATTGTGAATATTGTTATTTTCAACAATCTTTGAGAGGTTCAATGCACTAATCCTTATATAGTGACTGAAATTCAATGACAAAGATTAGGGTTGAAGCAAGTAATCATTTTTTGATCACATAATCCAGGGAATTCCCTACAGAAGAGTAAGGAAAAACATGAATGACACACTGAACATCCTACTTTTCCACCCAATTTTCCTAGTTTTTGGCAAAATTTCTTTTAGGTCTACTTACATATTCAACAGATATTTCCTACCATTCTACCCTGTGAGCTGTCAGATGGACTAATGAGCTAGTTACTGTAGGATGAAGATACTTACATGGGAGATGAACTACTTGGAAGAAATATACATTTTATCCTGCAGTCATTCTCCTCTTCCAAGAAGCCTTCCTGACAATTCTCACTGGAATTATTCCTGGTGGCAATTAAATCCTTAACAGAATTTCCCATAACTTAACAGTTTAGTACATATTTAAATGCATTCACTAATTATTTCATGTTTGTGTCCCTAGAAAGAATATTTCCTTAAATTCAGAGACATTGCCTTCATTTACAAACTGAAAAACTATTTTCATCATAGCAATACACATACATGCCTAAATATATTTCCAATTCATATATAACATGTAAGAGGAAGTCTATTAAATTGTATTCTTAACTGAAAATTGCCTTTATTTAATAATCAGACAGAATACCTGAGTAATATCCTGATTGAATATTAAATACTTCAAAATTATAAAATTATTTTTTGATATGGGCATGCAACCCATTGACACAAAGCTTAATGCTTTTTTAGTCAGTGAGTAAGCCAAGAAACATTTATCAAGCAACTTCTCTGCTCCAGGAACTATGCTAAACACTGAAGATACAAAGAAAGGCAAAAAAGAAAAAGTTAGTTCTTGCTGTATAATAAGAGAGGAAACATGCAAACAACTATGTATAAATGACATATACTGAATACATTGCAAGTAGTCTCACAGAGAAGGCACCAAATTTAATGAGCCCTGCTTAAACTTTCTTGTAGAAAATGACACTTTGAGATTTAAGAGAAGCTAAGAAAGCTAGGAGGTATAGATAAGATGAAGAAAAATTCAAGAATGGGGGACAGTCAAGGAAAATGATCCAAATTAGAAGATGAAATGCCATGTTGGAAAACAGCAATTAATTGGCATCACCTCATTTTCCAATTCTTTGCCACCACAAATATTTTTATAAATATTTTTATACATATAAGTAAGTCATTTTCCTTTTTTTCTTTGATCTCTTTGCGATACAGAGTCAAAGAATATGCACACTTTATTGCCATTTATATATAATTCCAAATTGTTCCTCAGAATGGTTGGTCTAGTTCACAACTCCATTAGTATCTCAACTTTTCCACATTCACCCCCAGCCTTTGTCATTTTCTTTGTACTATGATAGCCATTGTAATAGGTGTGAATGCCTGAACTTTGTTTTAATTTATATTTCATCAATGATTTAGAGCATTTTATATAATTATAAATAACTTTAATTTCTTCTGAAAACTTACTATTGCTATCCTTGTCATTGTTGTTTTTATTCAATCATTCAGTCATGTCCACATCTCACCCTTCTGTCATCTATCTCTAGAAGCCTCTCCAAGTTCATGTTCATTGTTTTCATACTATCCATCTCATTTTATACCAGTTTCTTTTGCCTTCTGTCTTTTTCAAAATTAGTCTTTTCCAATGATCCCATTTTCTCATTATATGACCAAAGTATTTAAGCTTCAGTTTTAGTATTTGACCTTTCAGGGGAATAACCTAATTTAATGCCTTTAAGCAGTGACTGGTTGACCTCTTTACTGTTCAGGGGACTCTCAGAAGACTTCTTCATCACTACAATTTGAAAGGATCAATTCTGAGGCACTCAGCTTTCCTTAACCAATTCTCATAGCCATTTATAGCTAAGGAGAAAAAAAAGCATAACTTTGATTTCACGGACCTTTGTTGGCAAGGTATTGTCTCTCCTTTTTAGTATGCTGCCCAGATTTGCCATAGCTTTCCTTTCAAATAGAAAGTGTCTTAATTGCATGATTGGGTTACTATCTGCAGTGATCTCTGAGTCCTAGAATATAGGGTCAGACACTACTTCCATTTCTTCTCCCTCTATTTTCCAGAGAGTGATGGGACAATTTGTCGAATTTTATTTTTTTGATGTTAAGTTTAAATCAACTTACACTCTCTTACTTCACCCTTATCAAGAGGCTTCTTAATTCCTCTTCATTTTTTGCGTTTAGAGTGGTATTATATATATATATACATATGTATATATATATAATACATATATATATGTATATATATATATATATATATATATATATATATATATATATATAATACATATATCTGATTTCTCTAAGCAACCCTAATTTCAGTTTGATCCATACAGACTGGCATTTTGCACAATGTATTCTGCATATAAGTTAAATAAATGACAAAATTGGCTTGTATTCTTTTTCCAGTCTTAAACAAATCTGTCAACCCATCTTTGGTTTTAATTGTTGCATCTTGGTCTGTACACAATACCATCAGGAAACAAGTAAGATGATCTGTTATTCTCATCTTTTTGAGAACTTGACACATTTTGTTATAATCCACACAAAGAAGGATAAGTAGATTTTTTTTTCCCTGAAAATTTTTTCTTTTCTTCATAATTCAGCAAATTATGTTGGAATGTTGTAAATTTGGTCTGGATTTCCTTTGCCTCTTCAAAATTAGCCTGCTCTTCTGGTAATTTTTTGGCTCACATATTGCTGAAGTCTCACTTGCAGAATCTTAAATATAATATTGCTGCCATGTGAAATAAGTGAAATCGTTTGGCAATCTGAATATTCCTTGTAACTGCCCTTCTTTAGGACTGGCATATAAACTCATCATTTGCAATTCAGTGGCTGCTTTTGTGTTTTACAAATTTGCTGGTAAATTGAATTCTCTGCCTTAATAGCATCATCTTTTGGGATTTTAAATAGTTCATCAGGAATTCCATCACTTCCTTTAATCTTATTGTTAGCAATGCTTCCTAGGGCTCACAGTCATTCTTCAGGATTTCTGACTCTAGAAAAGTAACAACACTATCAAGGCTATCAGAGACATTAAGATATTTCTTATAGTGTTCTTTTAAATACTCTTTCCACCTCTCCTTAATCTCTTCTGTTTCTATTACACTCCTATCGTTTTTGTTCCAGATGAAGGCAGAATTCCAGAAAATCGGAAGGAGAGATTAGAAGGTTTTCTTAAATTAATAATTAAAAAGAAATAGAAGACAACATCAAAATGATATTTGACCATTTATCACTTGGGAATAATTGATTATTTGTGAATTTGACTCAGTTACTGATATAATTAACAAATTTGGCCTTTAACTCAGAAACATGCTTGAAACTATTTTCCCAGTTTCTTCCTTACTTTCTTATCTTGACTGAGTTGGTTTTATTTGTGTAAAAACATTTAAAATGTAATGTGATCAAAATTATCCATTTTATTCCTGTTTTCCTCTCTGTCTCTCATTGGTCATAAACTCCTCTCCTATCCAGAGATCTGACATCTAAAATTGTCCATGTTCCCTTAGTTTGGTTATGATATCTATGTCTAAATCATTGTCTCCATTTTGACCTTAAACAGTATAATATATTGTTCTGTACCTAGTTGCTGTCAAAGTATTCTCCAGATTTCCCTAAAATGTTTGTTAAGTAGTGAATTCTTGTCCCCAAAATGTGGATCATTGGATTTACCAAAACAATAGATTAGTATCATCATTTATGAGCATGTCATGTGTACCTAAACTATTGTGCTGATATGACACTCTCTATTTAGTAATCAAAAGATTGCTTTGATGGTTACTACTTTGTTATGTAATTTTAAATTTGGTACTACTATGCTCTTCCTTCACATTTTTTCTACATTGATTCCCTTGATATTCTTGACCTTTTGTTCTCCCAGATGAATTTTGTTAATTTTTTGCTCTACAAATTTTTTTGGTAATTTGATTAGGATGGCACTAAATAAGTAAATTAATTTAGGTATAATTGTCATTTTATTATATTGGCTTACTATAGCCATAAGCAATATTAATTTGTGTGAAAAATATTTTGTAATTTGTTCAAATGGTTTCTGAGTTTGTTTTAACAGGTATGTAGCCAAGAATTTTGAATTGTCTGCACTTATTTTAAATGGAATTTCTCTTTCAATTTCTTCTTCCTGGGATTTTTGTGGATAATGTATAAAAATATTGATGATTTATATGGATTTCTTTTACATCCTGCAACCTTGTTAAAATTCATGTTTTCAGTTAGTTTTTTAAATTGATTCTCTAAGATTGTCTAAGTGTAACATCATATCATCAGCAAAGCATGAAAGCTCTGTTTTCTCTTTGACTAGTCTTAATCCTTTAATTACCTTTTCTTGTCTTATATCTAGCATTTTTAGTCCAATATTCAAAAATAATGTTAATATTGGACAATCTTGCTTCATTACAATCTTATTAGGAAGGTATATGCTTTATCCCCAGTATCTATCATGCTAACTCTTGGTTGGGTTTATATAGACACTAATTATCATTTTAAAGAAATATTATTTTATTTTCCTATGCTTTCTAATGTTTTTAAAAAGAATGGTGTTGTATTTTGTCAAAAGCTTTTCTTCTGCTTCAATTGAGATAATCATATGATTTTTATTGTTTTTATTATTGTTATGGTCAATTATAGCTTTCTTAATATTGAACCAGAACTACATCAATGGTATATAATGCATGATCATTATGAGATTCAACTGTAATCTTTTGCTAGTATTTTACTTAAATTTTTCATCAATATTCATTAGGAAAATTAGGTCATAGTTTTCTTTCTGTTTTTGCTCTTCTTGTTTTAAATATCAAATTTATATTTGTGGACCTGGGAACCAAGATGGGGGAATAAAAAGAGACTCACCTGAGCTCTCCCCCACACCACTCCAAATACCTTTTAATAATGACTCTAAACATATTCTAGAGTGACAGAACCCACAAAAAGACAGTATGAAGCAATTTTCCAACCCAAAACAATTTGGAAGATTGGAAGAAAGGTTAATTGCACTGTCATGAGAGAAGCTCTTGGACCAGTCCCAGCAATGCAGGAAGGGGAGGAGGGGAGATAGAGGAGGAAGGGGGAATGGGTAAATGATAGCACTAGCAGTTTCAAGACCTCTCAGCCAAGATATTGCCAAGATCAACTTGGAGGGTTAGCAGGAAAAGTCTGTGGTACTGGGGTAAGAGTGGAGCACATTCCGCCTAGGCTTCAGCAGTGCAAAGCTGGTCCCAGAGGACCAAGAACAATACTTGGGAGTCATTGAATCAGTGATAAAAACCACTTCTTCCAGAGCTCTCACTATCCCCACACAGTAAGGGGTTCAGAAGGAGATTACAGGGGTCTGTTTGCTCTCAGTGAGGCAGAACTTTATTGCTTTGCCTTGGATCTAGGTCCCAGTTCTGGGAAGAGGAAGAGCAGTAGTAGCACAACAGAGTTTACTGCCCCAAGGAGAGGGAACCCTTCTCACAGTTTCAGGGCTCATGGTAACCCACAGACTAGAGTGCAATCCAGGAGAGTGGTTAAAACCTCTCCATAGATCATACCACCATGGAAGAACTAAAAACTTGCAAGTATCCAGAAGTATCTCTGAACACAGCTGCCAAAAACCCAAAAGCTTGGAACAGTGTGCCCTTGGAACAGGTTGGGGAAATAAGCAAACAAAAGAGAAAAAAATCTGACCATAGAAAGTTACCTTGGTGATAGGAAAGATCAAAACACATAATCAGAAGAAGATAACAAAGTCAAAGTGCCTATATCCAAAGCCTCCAAGAAAAATATAAATTGGTCTTAGACCATGGAAAAAGCTCAAAAAGGATTTTGAAAGTCAAGGGAGGTAGAGGAAAAAACAGGAAATGATGTAGGAAAATCATGAAAACCAAGTCAGCATCTTGATGAAAGAGACACAAAAAAATAAAGAAAATAACATCTTAAAAACCTTATTGACCAAATGGGAAAAACTGGTTTAAAATGCCTCAAAAAGAAGAATTAGTCAAATGGAAAAGGAGACACAAAAACTCACTGAAGAAAATAATTCCTTAAAATATAGAACTGAGCAAAAAAAAAGGTAATGACTTTGTGAGAAGTCAAGAAATAATGAAACAAAACCAAAAGAACAAAAAACAAGAAGACAATGTGAAATATCTCATTAAAAAAGTTAACATGGAAAATAAAACAAAGAAATAATTTTAATATTATTGGACTACCTAAAAGGCATGATCAAAATAAAAAACTTAGACATCATTTTTCAAGTAATTATCAAGGAAATCTGCTTTGATATTCTAAAACCAGAGGGTAAAATAGTGATTGAAAGAATCTACCAATCACTTCCTTAAAGAGATTCCAAAATCAAAACTCCCAGGGAAATTATAGCCAAATTTGATAGTTCCCAGAACAAGAAGAAAACTTTGCAAGCAACCAGAAAGAAACAATTCAACTATCATGGCATTATAGTCAAGATACCACAATATTTAGCAGTTTCTACATAAATGGATCATAGGGATTGGAATATGAGATTCTGGAAGATAGAAGAGCTTGGATTACAACCAGGAATTAGCTACCCAGGTAAATTGAACTTCCTATTTCAAGAGAAAATATTTGTATTTAAGAAAATATTGGATTTTCAAACTTTCCTGATAAAAAGACCAGAACTGAACAGAAACATTGATATTCAAATATGAAACTCAAATGAAGCATAAAGAGATAAAAAGGAAAGGCATACCACAAGGAACTTAATGATGTTGAAGTATTCAAATTTCTACATGGGAATATCATACTAATAACTCATGAAATTTCTTATTAGAGCAGTGAAAAGGAGTATACATAGACAGGAAAAATGGGGGTTGAACATGAAGGGATTACATATTAAAAAGATGGAATTAAGGGATGAGAATGGGATGAGGAGAGAGGAAAAGGGAGTTGGAAGAAGTAAGTTATTTCACATAAAAGAGGCTTTTGCAGTGGAGTGGAAGAAGGGGGAGTGAAGGAAACTAAATGAGCCTTACTTCCATCAGAATTGGTTGAGTGGGAATAATATACACACTTAATTGGGTATAGAAATTTCACCTTACAGGAAAATAGGAGACGGTAGAAATAGGTAGGGTAAAGGAAGGGAGGGATGATGGTAGGACAGAACAGTCAGAAGCAAAACAATTTTGAGAAGAGACAGAGTGGAGAGAGAGAGAGAGAGAGAGAGAGAGAGAGAGAGAGAGAGAGAATAAAAGTAAATGAGGTGGGGGGATAGAATAGAGGGAAATGCAGTTAGCAATAATAACTGAATGGGAAAAATTTTGAAACAAGTTTATGTGATTAAAGACCTTATCTTTGAAATATAGAAAATGGAGTCAAATTTATAGAAAAATCAAAGCTATGAACAGTATTCAGATAAGGTTATCAAAGCTATGACTTTTTTTTAAAATGTACTAATACACTATTGTTTGGAGAAATGCAAATTAGAACAATTCTGAGACACGTTATTCCAGTTGAATTGGTTAATAGGACAGAAAGGGAAAATGACAAATGTTGGAAGGGATGTAAGTAAAATGAGATATTAATTAACTTTTGGAGGAATTGTGAAATGATTCAACCATTCTGTATAACAATTTACAACTATACCCAAAGGATTATAAAACCATGCATGCCACCACTATGCTACTACTAGGTTTATATTCCAGAAGAGATGAAAAATGGGAAGGAAAAAGGACCTATATGTAAAAGGATATTTATTCTGGTAGCAAGAACTTGGAATCCAAGATGCTCATCATTTGGTAAATGACTAAACAAATTGTGGTATATGATTTTGTTCGATTACTATTCCGCTATTAAATAATGATGAGCAGGATGCTCTCAGTAAAACATGGACTTTTATCAGCAAATGCAATGGGAAATGTACTGAATACAATATGAATTATATTTTAGGATGCTATCCAACTCCTGAGAGAGAACTGATAGTGTCTGAATACAGACTGATGCATACTTTACTATATATTATTGAGGTTTCTCTATTTTTGGAAGTGATCGATTTTCTTTCACAAAATGACTGGTTTGGAAATGTTTTGCATGACCACACATTTTTAACCTATATCAAGTAACTTGCTTTCTCAATGAACTGAGGTGGGAAGAAGGGAGAGAATTTAGGACTCAAATTTTAAAAAATGAATGGTAAAACCTGCTTTTACACATAACTTGGAGAAATAAAAATGAAATGTATGACTAAAGAAAAATAATAGGACTATTTTTCCTAATGGTTTATACAATGATGATATTAATTCTTTAAATGTTTGGTAAAAATTCACTTTTAAATCTATAGGGTCCTGAGAATTTGTAGTTGGGGAGATTATTCATAATTTATTCAATGCCTTTTTTCTAAGACAGGGTTATTTAAATGTTTTATTTCCTCTACTGTTTTTCTGTGCAATTTATCTATTTGCATGTATTAATTCATTTCATTTAAGTTGTCATATATTAGCATATAATTGGGTAAAATGGGTACTAATAATTGCTTTAATTTCATCTGAATTGTTTATATATTCTTCCTTTTCATCTTTGATACTGGTAAATTTACTTTGTTTTTCTTTTATAAGCAAAATAACAACATTTCCTAATTTTTTTTCATAAAGTAGGATCTGAGTTTATTTATTCAATTTTTTAAACTTTCATTGTTATTAATCTTTGTTTTGATTTTTTAGAATTTCTATTTTGGTGTTCAATTGGAGTTTTTTAACCTTTTCTATTTTTCTAGATTGTTTTTTAGTTGTATGCCCAATTGATCTGCTCTTTCTCTTTCTTTGATATAAATCTTTAGGGGGATAAAATTTCCTCTCAGAAATATTTTTACTTCATCCCACAAAATTTGCTCTGTGGATTCATTGCTATCATTATCTTTAAAGAAATAATTCATTGCTTCAATGAATTGTTCTTTTGCCTACTCATTCTTAAGGATTAGGTTATTTAGTTTCCTATCAATTGGTAATCTCTCTTTCCATAGTCCTTTACTAAATTTAATTTTTATTGCAACATGACCCAAAAGGATGTGTTTAATATTTTGCTTTTCTGTATTTGTATGTGAGGTTTTTATACCCTAACAGAAAAGAAAAATGTTTTCTATTAATAGTCAATTTTTCTCTAGATGGCTATCATATTGGTTTTCCCAAAATTCTATTCATCTCCTTAACTTTTTGCTTATTTATTTTATGGTTTGATTTAACTAATTCTGAAAGGTGAAAGTCAAGGTCTCCTACTAGTATAGTTTTGTTATTTCCTCTTTAAATTTTACTTTAAGAATCTGGATAGGTGGCATAGTGGATAAAGCACCAGCCCTGGAGTCAGGAGTACCTGGGTTCAAATCTGGTCTCAGACACTTAATAATTACTTAGCTGTGTAGCCTTGGGCAAGCCACTTAACCCCATTTGCCTTGCAAAAACCTAAAAAAAAAAACAAATCTGGATAAGGAACAGCTGTGGATAGAGCACCAGCCCTGGAGTCAGCAGTACCTGAGTTCAAATCCGGTCTCAGACACTTAATAATTACCTAGCTGTGTGGCCTTGGGAAAGCCACTTAACCCCATTTGCCTTGCAAAAAAAACTAAAAAAAAGGATCTGGATGCTCTGGATGGTGCACATTTTGGTATTACTTCATTACAATTTAGTATTACTTCATTAAGTGCTTTATAGCAAAATGTCGTTTCCCTAATTATTGCTTCTAATTAGGTCTTTCTTTTTTTGCTTTTACTTTGTGACATCATACAACCTTTTTTTTTTTACTATTATGTTCCAGAATGCAATTTGGCACACATTATTTTAAAGTAATTATTTATTTGGGTCTTATTTTCTATATTAAATGTAACTTCTGGAATTGTTCAGATGGGGCTTTCTTCATCTCAAGACCACAACTCTGTATTTAAGTTGGCCCCATCCATAAAGTCAAAAAAACTAAGAACCAAAGAGACCAAGGGGCATGACAAACATCTCTTTCATTGCAATGATAACTAATCCTACAAAAACATTAAGCATCAGAGGTTTTGGGGATGATCTAAGTCTAAGACAAGTTGCAAATTTACATCTACATGCTAAATATCCTATTATGTAATTTATTGCCTTTATTGAACCTTTGCAAAAAAAAAATACAGTATTGTTAGTAAAATCCAAGTATGATTGCCTCTTCTCATTGGGAGGATAGGGAAAGTAGGAAGGGATTCCACTATGCCAAAATGAAATAAAGCAACTTGGGGAAGCAGGGAAGGTATCTAAAAAGTAGAGACTTGACACTATTTTGCTTGGATAAATCCTTACTAACCATAAAGTAACATAGTAAGTGTAGCTACCCCAAGAGAAGGAAAGCACAACAACTGATGATTGTCTCTTCTCTGAGAAACAAAGAAATCTTGGTATATTCTCACTACTACCCCTCACCTCTGTGTAATCATAGTATTTGCCCAAAGCCAGGAACATTTTGCCAATGTGGATTAGATTAGCATATAAAGTCTCTACTTTGAAGTTAACCTACTACCATGCCTACCAACAAATAAGTGATTGTTGAAGTTAAAATTGACTGAAAAATGGAAGACTATTGTTAATCAATTGACTGTCTTCTCTTCATTAAATCAAACAAGTGCTACTGAAAAGGAGGATAAAGAACATTTGATAAATGATATATAAGCAGAAAAAAATAATGAAGCAATGGAGTTATGTAGATTCCTTTCTCCCTGACCATGGTATGCAAAAACTGAAAGAACAGCACTACTCCAAATATTTTTGAAACCTATATAGATTGAGGATAAAAAAAAGCAGAGAGGAAAATGAAAAATGAGGTTAAAAGATATAAAAATTATAATATTTGATGGGCAAGGTCATGGGGAAATCTGAAGAGTAATCTTAGAGGAGTCTTCCCACACTGAACTCCACCCAACTCAATCCTCTCCCTCCCAGATCCAACAATTCCCTACTTGGTAATATTCAGCTTCTCAAATGTAAGACAGATGTTCAGATAGTTTCTCAAAGATGCCTGTGCTGTGAGGCATGACTGAGAATGGCATACCTCGGCAACAGTATTGTTCATGAGGACAACTAGTCAGAGTATAGCAGAGATAGAGAGCACTTCCTCTGAGATCTCCTGTGGGCAGGTTGGATTTAATGGCTTCAGGCAGATTTACAGAAATGGGCCTCTTGACATAGTCAATGTCCTGTGAAAATGATTCTATTAATTTTCTAATTAGCACCATTACTGCCAGATGAATATAATACAATGCTTTATTGTGATATACCCTACTTCTGGAATTCTAAGGGCATTCGTTCTACTAAAAACCTACTAGAATATCTCTGAATTTAAGATAGAATAATTTTTTATCATCATGAAATTTTGCTACCACCTGTTGGTATTTTCCCCCATAAAAATAAACATTTTTAGTTTTGTTTTATGTCAGTGGAACCAGAATCAATACAGGATCATGGAAAGAGCAATGGATTAGGCATCAGAAAGTCTGGGCTCTATCCCAAGGTCTGCTCCTAATTTTCAATGAAACTCTGAAGAAGTCACATTCCATTTGAATTCAGTTTCTTCATTTTTAAAATTAAAATCTTGGAGTAGGTATTTACTAAAGTCACTTCCAACTCCAAATTCAGCTCTCAGGGAAAGTATGATTTTATTACTTCTTCAGGTCCTTTGATCCCTGAAGTTATATTCTTGTTTATTTTATGACCACACTCTATGTAAATTGAATCTATGGCTACCCTGTTGTCCCAAAATATCTCACTCATTAGCACATTATTACTTTACCTAGAACTCCAACATTGGAAAACTTTTCTTTTCACTTAAGTATCCTTTTTGAAAATACATTTACTGGGTTCTACATCATATGACCAACAAGAAGGATTGGATATTTTCTCCAGTGTTTAAAATCTCTCAAATCTTCCTAAAATAAGAGTCAAACAAAGAGAACAAAGGGAAAGAAGCCCAATCAGATACACCAGCAGAGAAGGCCTTTACATTTTTTTTTGATTTTGGGAGGGGGGGTTAAGAAAGATTTTATTTATTTTGAGTTTTACAATTTTCTCCCTAATCTTGCTTCCCTTACCCTACCCCCAAGGAAGGCAGTCTGTTACTCTTTATATTGTTTCCATGGTATATATTGACCTAAGTTGAATGTGATGAGAGACAAATCATATCCTTAAAGAAGAAAAATAAAGTGTAAGAAATAGCAAAATTACATAATAATATAATGGGTTTTTTTTCCTAAATTAAAAGTAATAGTCCTTGATCTTTGTTCAAATTCCACAGTTCTTTCTCTGGATACAGATAGCCCAAAAATTGTCCCTAATTCTTGCACTGATGGAATGAGCAAGTCCATCAAGGTTGATCATCACCTCCATATTGCTGTTAGAGTGTATGATATCTTTCTGGTTCTTCTCATCTTACTCAGCATCAGTTCATCCAAATCCTCCCAGGCTTCCCTGAATTCCCATCCCTCCTGATTTCTAATAGAACAATAGTGTTCCATCACATACATATACCACAGTTTGTTAAGCCATACCCCAATTGAAGGACATTTACCTAGTTTCCAATACTTTGCCACCACAAACAAGGCTGCTTATACAATTGATGTTTTTACCCTTTTTCACAATCTCTGTGGGGTATAGACACAGCAGTGGTATTGTTGGATCAAAGGGTATGCACATTTTTGTTGACCTTTGGGAATAATTCCAAATTGCTTTCCAGAAAGGTTGGATGAGTTCACAGCTCCACTAACAATGCATTAGTGTCCCAGTTTTTCCACATCCCTTCTAACATTGCTCATTGTCCTTTCTGGTCATATTGACCAGTCTGAGAGGTGTGAGGTGGTACCTCAGAGATGCTTTAATTTACATTTCTCTAATATGTAATGATTTAGAGCAATTTTTCATTTTGCTATGAATTGTTTGGATTTCCTCATCCATAAATTGCTTTTGCATATCCTTTGGCCATTTTTCAATTGAGGAATGGCTTGTTTTTTTGAAAATTTGACTCAGTTCTCTGTATATTTTAGAAATGAGTCCTTTTTGAGAAATACTAGTTGTAAAATTGTTTCCCAATTTACTACATTTCTTTTTATCTTGGTTACAGTGGTTTTGTCTGTGCAAAAGCTTTTTAAATTAATGTAATCAAAATTATCTAGTTTGTTTTGAATGATGTTCTCCATTTCTTCCTTGGTCATAAACTGCTTCTCTGTCCATAGATCTGACAGGTAAACTATGCCTTGAGCATCTAGTCTGTTTATGATATTGTTTTTTATGTCTAAATCCATTTTGATCTTATCTTGTTATAGGGTGTGAGATGTTGGTCTAATCTAAGTTTCTTACATGATAACTTCCAATTTTCTGAACAGTTTTTAACCAAAGAGAGAGTTTTTATCCCACTAACTGGATTCTTTAAGTTTCTCAAACAGCAAATTACTATAATCATTTCCTGCTATTGCACATAGTCTATTACACTGATCCATTGCTTATTTCTTAGCCAGTACCAGACAGTTTTGATGACTGATGCTTTATGATATAATTTTTAGATCTGGAAAGGCTAAGCCACCTTCTTTTGTATTTTTTTCATTAATTGCTGGAAATTATTGACTTTTTATTTCTCCATATGAATTTACTTACAACCTTTTCTAATTCATTAAAGTAATTTTTTGATTGGTAGGGCACTAAGCGGATAGTTTAGTTTTGGTAGAATTGTCATTTCCATTATATTAGCTTGACCTATCCAATGAACAGTTAATGCTTGCTTAGTTATTTAAATCTGATTTTATTTGTGTGAGAAGTGTTTTGTAATTGTTTTCAAAAAGTTTTAGAGTCTATCTTGGCAGATAGACTCCCAGGTATTTTGTATTGTTTGAGGTTACTTTGAATGGGATTTCTCTTTTTAGCTCTTTCTCCTGTATCTTGCTAATCATATATAGAAATGCTGACAATTTATGAGGGTTTATTTTATATCCTGTGACTTTGCTAAAGTTGCTAATTATTTCTAATAGTTTTTTAGATGATGTGGGAGGATTCTCTAGGTATACCATCCTATCATCTGCAAAGAGTGAGAGTTTTGTTTCTTCCTTCCCAATTCTCAGTCCTTAAAATTCTTTTTCCTTCTCTTCTTGCAGTAGCTAACAATTCTAATACAATATTGAATAGTAGTGGTAATAATGGGCATACTTGTTTCACCCCTGATCTTATTGGGAATGCTTCTAGCCTACCCCTGTTGCATATAATGCTTGCTGATGGTTTCAGGTAGATAATGCATATTATTCTAAGGAACAATCCATTTATTGTGACACTATATAGTATTTTTAGTAGGAATAGGTGCTGTATTTTGTCAAAAGCTTGTTCAGAATTTATTGATAGAATCATATGATTTTTGATAGGTTAGTTATTAATATAACTAATTATGCCAACAGTTTTCCTAATATTGAGCCAACCCTGCATTCCTGAGATAAATCCTACTTGGTCATAATGTATTATCCTAGTGATAACTTGCTGTAATCATTTTACTAAGATTTTATTTATGATCTTTGCATCTATATTCATCAGGGAGACAGGTCTATACTTTTCTTTCTTTGTTTTAACTCTTCCAGTTTTAGGTATCAGCACCATATTGGTGTCATAGAAAGAGTTAGAGTTCTGTCTTCACCTATTTTCCAAAGAGTTTATATAGAATTGGAACCAATTGTTCCTTAAATGTTTGATAGAATTCCCTTGTGAATCAATCTGGCCCTGGAGATTTTTGTCTTAGGAAGTTCAATAATGGCTTGTTGAATTTCTTTTTCTGAGATAGGGTTATTTAAGTATTTAATTTGTTCTTCATTTAACCTGGACAATATATATTTTCGCAAATATTGATCCATTTTATTTAGATTGTCAAATTTATTGGCATAGAGTTGGGTAAAATAATTCTGAATTATTACTTTTATTTCCTCCTCATTGGTGGTGACTTCACCTTTTTCATTTATGATAATAGCAATTTGGTTTTCTTTCTTTTTTTAAATCAAATTGACCAGAGGGTTATCAATTTCATTGTTTTTTTCATAAAATCAGCTCTTGGTTTTATTTAATAGTTCAATAGTGTTCTTGCTTTCTATTTTATTAATTTCTCCTTTAATTTTTAAAATTTCTAATTTGGTATTTAATTGTGGCTTTTTAATTTGTTCTTTCTCTAATTTTTAGTTGCTTATTTAGTTCATTGATTTCCTCTTTCTCTAATTTATTCGTGTAAGCATTTAAAAATATAATATATCCCCTGACAGCTGCCTTAATGGTATCCCATAGGTTTTCTTATGTTGTTTCATTATTGTCATTATCTAAGATGAAATAATTAACTCTTTCTATAATTTGTTATTTGATGCACTCATTCATTAAAATGAGGTTATTTAGTTTCAAATTAGTTCTGGATCTATATCTCCTTGGTCCAATATTGCATATGATTTTTATTGCATTTTGAGCTGAGTATTCATTATAAGTATTCACTATTTCTGCTTTTCTGCAATTGATCATTAGGTTTTTATGCCTTAGTACATGGTCAATTTTTGTATAAGTGTCATGTGCTGCAGGAAAAAAAAAGTATATTCCTTTCTATCCCCATTCATTTTCCTCCATTAAGTCTATCATATCTAGGTTTTCCTAACAATCTATTACCTCCTCAACTTCCTTCTTCTTTACTTTATGATTAGATTTATCTAAATCTGAGAGTGGGAAGTTGAGGTCTCCCACTAGTAGAGCTTTGCTGTCTATGTCTTCCTGTAACTCCTGCAACTTCTCCTCTAAGAATTTGAATGCTATACCATTGGGTGCATCAGTATCGAAATTACTTTATTGTCTATGGTACCTTTTAGGAGGATATAATTTCCTTCCTTATCTCTTAACACTATCTATTTTTACAGCTGCTTTGTCTGGGATAAGTATTGCTATCCCTGCTTTTTTCACTTCAGCTGAAGCAAAATATATTTTATTCCAACCTTTTACCTTTATTCTACATTTATCTCTCTGCTTCAAATGAGTCTCTTTTAAGCAGAATATTGTAGGATTCTGATTTTTTAGTCTACTTTGCTATTCAATATGTTTTAAGGGAGAGTTCATCCCATTCACATTCAAAGTTATAACTACTCTTTATTGCCCTCCATATTATCTTCCCTCTGTCTGTATTTTCCCCTTTATTCACTTTATCCACATTCCCCAGTATTTTGTTTCTGAATACCTCCACCTTCAGTATAATTGCCCTTGTATATCAACCCCTCCCCTTTCTTTCCCCTTTTCCCCTTCTTCCTTCCCTTCCTTCTGTTAGTTCCCCTTTTTCTTCCCCCCATCTCCCTCCCCTTTTCCCCTTTTAATACTTCAAAGGTAATATAAGTTTCTTAACTTAACTGAGTGTGTGTGTAATTTAACTTTAAGCCAATTCTGATGAGAAGAACATTCAGATGGTTCTCATCTCATCCCTTCTACCCCTCTATTCACAATAGGTCTTTTGTACCTTTTAATGTAATGAGATTTACCCCATTCAGTCTCCTTTATCCTCTTGTCTCTTTACTGTCACCCTTTGTAAGGAGGTAGTGTTTTTAAATCATTTTATCTGAATCACAAAAAAGTCATGTGTCCATCACTTCTGGCTAAGTAGATTCTCTATAATAGAGTTACAGTTCTCAAGAGTTATGAGACTCTTTCTCCCAGGTGGGAATATAGCTAGTTTCATCTTATTGGATAGCAGTTTTTTTCTTTACCTTTTTTTTTCCTTTTCATGTGTCTCTTGAGTATCCTGTTTGATGTCCAAATTTTCTATTTAGCTCTTGTCTTTTCATCAGGAAATGTTGGAAACTTCCCATTTCATTAAATGTCCATCTTTTCCCTTGGAAGAAAAGGCTCAGTTTTTGCTAGGTAGTGGATTCTTGGATGCATTCCAAGCTCCCTTGCTCTTTTGAATATCTCATTCCAGGCCTTTTGATCCCTTAATGTTGATGCAGCCAGGTCCTGCATAATCTTTACAGTGGCGGATCAGGCTAGTTCAGTACTCAGGCTCCCAGGCTATCACCCTGTCCTGTGCTCCCAACAGAGTCTGCCCTCTGTTCCTGATCTCACCCTCAATCCTGGAAGATAAACTTAAGGTAGATGTTCTTCTCCTAGCTTCTCTTTCTGAGTTTTGTATATCGTATTTCTGTTAAAAAGTTTGTTTCATATTATATATGAGGGAAGATCAGGAGACTTTAGCACTGTGCCTGTCTTCTCTCCACCATCTTCTTTAACATATTCTTTTGACACGTTTCCTCTGCTAGCCACCACACTCCCCACAGCAGAGCTACAGAAATGGACTCATATGTTTGTAATAACCCTCAAATTTATAGCCCAACATCCCTCTTCCCACCAAAACAGAAATATGTTCTGTCAATGATGGCTGCAAAAATCATGACAACAGCAAGGCATAATAAGATCCTATGGCACAAAAGAATTTAGTCAGATTAATGAAGATCAGAGAATACTGAGACAGAATGTGTGGTGCTAAGCAGGGGTGCTATGTGGCACTTTACAAAGCCTGAGAGAAAGATAGGATTCAGTTGGGACAATTCTGTTTCCTCAGAAGTCTCTTAAAATGTAAATCAAGGCTGATGAACCATTAATTACCTAGCATGGCAGGAATATGAGACAGCTTTGACATCCAGTTTCCTGGAAAATTCCTGCCAAAAGAGAAGGAGTAAAAAGAAAAGTAACAGGGAAAAATAAAGGGGAAAAAAAGACTAATTACCAAAGGTCTTAGGAAGAAGTTTAAAGCATAAAAAGAGAAAATGAGAGAAGATATTACTAAAAAAAGAAAAATGGCCTCCAGATAAGAAAGAGTTAAGACACCTATGTACACATATTATAAAACAAAAGAAAATGAATCAATATTTGATGAGATAGAGGACCATGTGGATGACATGAATTCCAAGTGAATTGAATTTAAGTGAGGCAAGTTTGTACAACGTCACCAGCCTCATTCAATATACAAAAGTGAAAGATAATTTGTAAAAAGCATTAAAATTAAGAGTAAAACATATTGATCTCAAGGATATAATAGTTAAAGACAATTTATAGATGATTAAGCTCTCACTAGTCAAAAAATTGGAATGTCATAATGCAAGAAAGAAAACAAGAAAATTGTCCAGAATTTCTGAACCCAGAAGGCAAAATGCTTATCAAAAAAAAAATCAGGAGACAGGACCAAGATGTCAGAGAAAAGGGAGCAAGCTAAGCATTCTCCCAACATTCCTCTCTAAACACTTTATTTTTTTTTAATTTTTTAGAAAGATTTTATTTATTTTGAGTTTTACAATTTCACCCCATTCTTGCTTCCATCCCCCCACCCCCCCACAGAAGGCATTCTGTTAGTCTCACATTGTTTTCATTTTATACATTGATCTCAGTTGAATGTGATGACAGAGAAATTATATCCTTAAAGGAAGAAAAATAAATTATGAGATAGCAAAATTATATAATAAGATAACAATTTTTGTTTTTCTGATTTGTAGGTAATAGTCTTTGGTTTTTGTTCAAAAATAATAGTTCTTTCTCTGGATACAGATGGTATTCTCCATTGCAGATATCCCAATATTGTCTCTGGTTGTTGCACTGGTGGAATGAGCAAGTCCATCAAGGTTGGTCATCACCCCTATGTTGCTGTTAGGGTGTACCCATGTTGCTGTTAGGATGTACCCCTCTAAACACTTTAAAACAATGCATCAAATCATATTATAACTAGCATAACCAACAAAAGGTTGGAATAAAACATTTTTCAACTGTAAAACAACTTAGGAGGACAGAAGTAGAGGTCTTTAGAAAAGTAATGGAGACTGGATGGCAGCACAGCAATAAGCAGTTACAATAGCAGTTGTACTGGGAATACTCATAATATTCATAACCCAAAGATTAAAGGGATTGTATAGGACTCCTGTGCTAGCATTAGGTACAGGACCAGGTGCTATTTTGCAACTTCATTGCCCAGGTAGCAATTCCAGTAAGAACAATTGTGGTCAGGAGAGAGCATAGATCTTCCCTGAATAAGGGCCAGAGCACAAATGAAGAGATCACATCTCTCCTGATCATACAACTTGGAATATCATTGAAAACTAACCAGCTAACTAATACTAGCTACTAGCAGGACAAAAAAAAAAAAAGATCATGACAGTCACCTAACAAAACACCCAAGATGTGAGCAAAGTTCATTTCTAAAATAAAGTTCCAGTCAGAAAGTGGATAGAAAAAAATGAGCAAATAACAACAAAAGACCATGATCATAAAAAGTTTCTATGTTATAAGGAAAGTAAAAACATAAACTCAAAATATGTGAAGAACATGCAAACATTTACAAACAAGTCCTCAATAAAAATTCACATTATACACAAGCTAAATAAGAATTACTAAATGAGCTAAAGAAAGGGGTAAAGATTTTGAGAGAAAAAAATGGGAAAATAAATGAGTGCAATTCAAAAAAATGTGAAAAGAAAATTAACAGCTTGGGGAAATAAATATAAAAAATTAATAAAGAAAATAATTTCTTATAAAGCATAATTGGTTAAATGGAAAAAGAGACACAAAACCTTAACAAAGGAAATAATTCTTAAAAATTGCAATTTGTTATGCAAAAACCATTGACTCCATAAGATATTAGGAAATGATAAAGTCAATACAATGAAAAAAGAAGATAATAAAGAATATCTCATATGAAAAACATCTGACCACAAAAATAGTTAGAGGAGAAATACTTTAAGAAGTCATAGACTGTCTGAAAGTCATGATAAAAAAGACACATCATTATAAAAGAAAACTTAGAACCAGAGGAGAAAATAGAAGTTCAAAGAATACACCAGATATACCAATATAAATACTCCCAGAAATATTATAGTCAAATTCCAGAGCTCCCTGGTCAAGAAGAAAAATACTACAACTATCCAGAAAGCAACCTTTCAAATACCAAGAAGTCACATAGGATTTAATAGCTACCACAATGAATTTGTGGAGGAATTAAAATGTAATATTTCAAAAGATGAAATCAAAAGATTTAAAGAATAAAAAATAAAATAAAAATAAAAATAAAAAATAAAATAAAAAATAACCTATCCAGCAGAACTGAGAATAATCATAAAATGTAAAATAGTCAATCCTTAATTTTCAGTTTTAGTGATGCTAGAAATGATATCTATAAAACATAAATATTGATATTTATATAAAATAGATATTGACAGAGAGAGTATAGATATAAGAAGCACAAACTTTGTTGGGTATAAAAATATCTCTTATCTGATAGCAAAATAGGAATGGAAGAAACTAAGAAGAAGGAGGTAGGGGATAATAGTAAGGCAGATTAAAGGAGGCAGAGCTCAAAAGCATAACAGACTTTTGAGGATAGAGAAGATTAAAAAAATAAGGATAAACAGAAAAGAATAGGATCGAGGGAAAGACATATTTAGTGATCATAACTATGAATGTCAATGGAATGAATTCACCCATAAAAAAACATTAGATTATAAATTAGAATTTAACAAAATATTGTTTACAAAGATACATCTGAAACAGAAAAATGCACATAAAATTTAAATAAATGGTTAGAGTGGAATCTATTATGCTTCATCTGAGATTAATCATAAAATAAATAGGAAAGCAATTGGGCTGTTAAGTAGAATTTTAGAAATGACAAGAAAGGATAGACCCCTGGAGAAAACTAATAGAAAGAAATATATGATTTTTTCTCAGTCATACATGTAATCTTTACAGAAAGTGACTTTGTATTACAACATAAAAACTACACAGACAAATGCAGAAAAGCAAAAATATTTTTCTTTTCAGACCAAATTGAAATAAAAATGCATTCAATAAAGTCTCTTATAAGGCAGAAATTTAAAATTAACTGCAAACTAATTAATTTAATCCTAATAAATAAATGGATTAACAAAAGTAATAGAAACTATAAAGAATTCCATTAAACATAATAAAAGCAACGAGACAGCATATCCAATTTTGTAGGCTGCAACTGAAGCAATATTTAGGGGGAAATTACATATCTAAATGCTTATGTAAAAAAAGAGAAAAATATTAATGAATTGAGCCACATCTAGACCAAAAAAAAAATAAATTTCCAATTAAATACCAAAACATACATCCCGAAAATCAAAGATTAATAAAATGAGGCCAAAAATAAAATTGAACCAATAAAGAAAACTAGGAATTGATTTTATTAATAAAAATACAATAAAGTAGATAAATCATTGGTTAATTTGATTCTTTTTTTAAAAAAAGTAAATTGTCAGCATTCAAGTCTGAATATACAACCAATGAGGATGAAATTAAAGCAATTATTAGAAATCATTTTGTTCAATTATAAGCCAATTAAACTGACAATTTGAATGAAATGGATAAATATTCACAAACATTTTAATTTCTAATATTAAAAGAAGATGAAATAGAATGCTTAAAAAATCCTATCTTTGAAAAAAGAAATTGAACAATTTATAAATAAGCTCCCTAAGGAAGAAATCCAAGAACCAGGTGGATTTAAAAACAAATCCTACCAAATATTTAAAGAACCATTCATTCCAATATTATTAAGGAAAAATAGGAAGAGTCCTACAAAATTTCCTTAAATACACAAACAGATTTTTGATAGATAAACCAAGAGCAGCAAAAATAGTAAATTAAATGAAAGTAATTTCCTATTGAATATTGATACAAAAAAATTAAATAAAATTAAATAAAAATTAAATAAAAGCTACAAGAAGAGCACAGCAATATATCACAAAGGTCAGAAATTATGACTAGGAGAAATTTATAACAGGAATGCATGACTGGTTCAATATTAAGAAACTATCAGCATAAGTAACCATAGCAATAACAACAGAAATTTAATTCTTTAAATTAATGCTCAAAAATTTTTGAGAAAATAACATTTAATTATATTAAAATTACACTAGAAAGATAGCAATAAATAAGGCCTCTCCAAAAATGAGTAGTATCAATTTAAATAAAAAATAAGCATTATTTGTAATAGGGTTAAATTAGAACCTTTCCTAATAAGTTCAGGAATGAAGCATGGATGACCATGTTTGGATGTCCATCACATTTGTTCAATATTGTACTGAAAATGCTAGTGAAAGCAATGAGAAATTCTAAAGAAATTACATGAATAAGAATAGGCAACAACAAAGCAAAACTATTACTTTTTGCAGACAATATGATAGTATTCTTTCTTTAAAAATGTATTTGTTTGATTTGAATTTTACAATTTTCCCCAAATCTTGTTTCCCTCCCCCCACCTCCCACAGAAGGCAGTCTGTTAGTCTTTACATTGTTTCCATGGCACACATTAATCTAAGTTGAATGTGATGAGAGAGAAATCATATCCTTAAGGAAAAAAAAAAATTAAGTATAAAGAGATAACAAAAATATATAAGATAATGATTTTTTAAAAAAAATTAAAGGTAATAGTCTTTGGTATTTGTTCAAACTCCACAACTCTTTCTCTGGATGTAGATGATATCATCCATCATAGCTATCCCCAAACTGTGCCTGATTATTGCACTGATGGAATGAGCAAGTCCATCAAGGCTGATCACTGCCCCCATGTTGCTGTTAGGGTGTACAATGTTCTTCTGGTTCTGCTCATCTCACTCAGCATCAGTTCATGAAAATCCTTCTAGACTTCCCTGAATTACAATCCATCCTGATTTCTAATAGAACAATAATGTTCCATCACATACATATACCACAGTTTATTAAGTCATTCCCCAATTAATGGACATTGACTCAATTTCCAATTCTTTGCCACCACAAACAGGGTTGCTATGTTTTTACCCTTTTTCATAATCTCTTCAGGGTATAGACCCAGTATTTCTGGATCAAAGGTTATGTACATTTTTGTTGGCATTTGGACATAATTCCAAATTACTCTCCAGAAAGTTTGGATGAATTCACAGCTCCACCAACAATGTGTCCCAGATTTCCCACACCCCTTCCAACATTGATCTTTGTCCTTTCTGGTCAAATTGGCCAGTCTGAGAGGTGTGTGATGGTTCCTCAGAGGTGTTTTGATTTGCATTTCTCTAATAAGTGATGATTTAGTGCAATTTTTCATATGACTGGATCGCTTTGATTTCCTCATCTGTAAATTGCCTTTGCATATTCTTTGACCATTTGTCAAATGGGGAATGGTTTGTTTTTTTAAAAAAAATTTGACTCAGTTCTCTATATATTTTAGGAATGAGCCCTTTAACAGAAATACTAGATGTAAAACTTATTTCCTAATTCACTACATTTTTTTTATCTTGGTTACAGTGGTTTTGTCTGTGCAAAAGCTTTTTAATTTAATGTAATCAGAATTGTCTAGTTTGTTTTAAATGATGCTCTCCATCTCTTCCTTGGTCATAAACTGTTTCCCATTCTATAGATCTGACAGGTAAACTATTCCTTGATCTCCTAGTTTGGTTATAATATTGTTTGTTAATGTCTAAATCCTGTATCCACTTTGATCTTATCTTGATA
Source organism: Macrotis lagotis (assembly GCF_037893015.1). Taxonomy (NCBI): domain Eukaryota; kingdom Metazoa; phylum Chordata; class Mammalia; order Peramelemorphia; family Peramelidae; genus Macrotis; species Macrotis lagotis. Next base: position 601,447,132 of record NC_133658.1, on the reverse strand, counting down.
TAGGGTGTGAAGTGTTGGCCTAATCCAAGTTTCTGCCATAGTAACTTCCAATTTTCCCAGCAGTTTTTATCAAAGAGACAGTTTTTATCCCACTAGCTGGACTCTTTGTGTTTATCAAATAGCAGATTGCTAAAATCATTTCATGTTATTGCACCTAGTCTATTCCACTGACCCACCACTCAGTTTTGATGACTCATGTTTATAATATAATTTTAGATCTGGTAAGGTTAAGCCACTTTCTTTTGCCCTTTTTTTTTCATTAAATCCCTGGAAATTCTTGACTTTTTATTTTTCCATATGAATTTACTTACGCTTTTTTTCTAACTCATTAAAGTAATTTTTTTGGAATTTTGATATGTAGGGCACTAAATAAATAGTTTGATTTAGGCAGAATTGTCATTTTTTATATTAGCTTGACCTATCTATGAGCAATTGATATTTGCCCAGTTATTTAAATCTGATTTTATTCGTGTGAGAAGTGTTTTGTAAGTGTTTTCAAAGTTTCTGAAACTGCCTTGGTAGGTAGACTCCCAAGTATTTTATATTGTCTGAAGTTACTTTGAATGGGATTTCTCTTTCTAGCTCTTTCTGCTGTATCTTCCTAGTCATATATAGAAATGTTGAGGATTTATAAGGGTTTATTTTATATCCTTTGACTTTACTAAAGTTGCTAATTATTTCTAGTAGATTTTAGATGATTTCTTTGTGATTCTCTAGGTATACCATCATGTCATCTGCAAAGAGTGAGAGTTCTGTCTCTTCCTTACCAATTCTAATTCCTTCAATTTCTTTTTCTTCTCTTATTGCTGAAGCTAATACAACATTGAATAGAGTAGTGGTGATAATAGGCATCCTTGTTTCACCTCTGCTCTTATTAGGAATGCCTCTGTAAACATATGTTTGTTGATGGCTTCAGATAGATACTGCTTATCATTCTAAGGAACAATCCATTTATTCTTATGCTCTCTAGTATTTTAAGTGTGAATGGGTGCTGTATTTTGTCAAGTTTTTTCAGCATCCCTTGAAATAATCATATGATCTGAACAAATCCTGCATTCCTGATAAATCCTACTTGGTCCTAAATATTATCCTAGCAATAACTTGTGGTAATCGTTTTGCTAAGATTTTATTTAAGATTTTTGCATCTATATTCACCAGGGAGATAGGTCTATAATTTTCTTTCTCTAACTCTTCCAGTTTTAGGTATCAGCACCATATTTATGTCATAGAAAGAGTTAGGCAGAGTTCCATCGTATATATAAAAGAGTTTATATAGAATTGGAACAATTGTTTCTTAAATCTTTGACAGATTTCCCTTGTGAATCCATCTGGACCTGGAGATCTTTTCTTAGGGAGTTTAATAATGGCTTGTTGAATTTCTTTTTCTGAGATGGGGTTATTTAGGTATTTAATCTCCTCTTCATTTAACCTGGGCAACTTATATTTCTGTAAATATTTGTCTATTTCACTTATATTATCAAATTTATTGGCATAGAGGTTGACAAGATATTGCTGAATTATTACCTTAATTTCCTCTTCATTGGTGGTGAGTTCACCTTTTTCATTTATGATACTAGCAATTTGGTTTTCTTCTTTCCTTTTTTTTAATCAAATTGACCAGAGGTTTATCAATTTTATTGTTTTTTTATAAAAGCAACTCTTGGTTTTAATATGATAGTATTCTTAGAGATTGTAGAGAATCAACTAAAAAACATTGCATATTATTAAGAATTGGGGTGAAGGGAATGATACTTTCAGATCTGAGATTTTATCAAAAAGCAACAGTTATTAAAATTACATGATATGTGGTTAAATAACAGAGATACAGGTCATTGCTGAAGCTGCAGCAAGGGCAGAAGGGATCCTGTACATTGTGTCCAGCGTCTGCTGCAGCAGGCAGAGTGGATGGCTACCCCCCAAGTCTAGCCTAGATGTTGACCATTAAGTCAGGAGTACCTGAGTTCAAATCTGGCCTCAGACAATAATTACCTAGCTGTGTGGCCTTAGGCAAACCATTTAACCCCATTGCCTTGCAAAAAAAAAAAAAAGAATGTCACCTCCCACAAGGACATGGTTTTAATTTTCATTGGAGAAGTGCATCAGAGCAGAACCACATTCATGTGTGCCAAGATGTTTTCGTTGCAGAGAGAAGACTAGAGTCATTCCTCAAATACTGAGCTTCAAGCTGATGTAATCCTAATTCAGTAAAGAGAAGATCCAGCCAGCAGTGCTGGATTCTTTTATGCAAGCTTTCTTCCTGGAGATCATTGTGAAGCATCTAGAGCCAGCCCCTTATCTATGCAACGAAAATTGTTTTACCCTAAAGTAATTAACTTCTCCAATACTAAATTTCTTGTCTGGTTTGTAATAAACAGTTATCTTTATATTCCATGATTTTCAGAAAAGTTAATAAAGTTGTATTTGCTCTTAACAGCTACAGGGTTTGTTTAAACCAAGTGGAATAGTGCCAAAGTGGCTGTATATAACCAGTATATGAAAGTCTGGTATAAAAGATGCACATTAGTCCATTATGAGTCATTTCTTGAACAGCACACGAGAACTCCCTTAAAGTTTGTCTATGTCCACAGCTACTTAGTACTGAATCATTAAGAGATGATTGGAAAAGCATGAGGAAGTAAGAACTCTAAGGAAGTAGAATATGATGCAGGTTCTTCTAGACTGGCAACCAGTGAATGGAAGAGAATCTGGGACCTCTCTGATGGAAAAAAAAATGCAACATCTACTGGAAATTAGTTATTAATTCCCAAAACACATATTTAAAGACTTTTTGAGTCTCTCTTTAGGCTTCAATTTCCAAATCTTTAGTAATTAATTAAATAATACCTGTAGAGGGGCAGCTAGGTGATGTAATGGATAAACCACCAGCCTTGCAGTCAAGAGTACCTGAGTTATCCGAGTTCAAATCAGGCCTCAGACATTTAATATTTGCCTAGTTGTGTGAACTTGGACAAGTCACTTAACCCTATTGCCTTAAATAAATTTTTTTAAATTATTAAATTATATGTGTGGGACACATCTATCTCACAGGGTTGTGATGTGGATCCAATAAGATAATAGAGATAAAGGGCTTTGAGTAAAATGATATCATAACTCTGGCACTGCTTAGTAATATTGTCACTGTTCATAGTGGACACTTTATTATTCCCTTCTGTTTATGGTAGGGACTGTTGTTAAAAGGCCCATTCATTTCCTAATAATACCAACAATAATAATGATAATAATAATAATAAAAACTGACATTTATATAGCAGGTATAAGGTTTACAATGTGTCTTATATACATTATCTCATTTGATACTCCTGATAGCATAGTGAGGTAGGTATTATATCATACTAGTGTTAGCCACACCTTACAGATGAGGACGCAGGTTCAGAGACCAATGGACTTACCCCTGGTGATACAGCTAATGAGAGTTAGAAGAAGCATTTAAGCACTGATCTTCCTAGAACTTCAAAAGAAGGTGCTCCTATCCACTTCCTCATACTATCTCACTGGTGACTTCATCTCAGTCATGTCTGATCATTTTTTTGAACTAAGGATGTTATTGTTAAAAGTGTTAAATTATCAGAAAATGTATCAAGTATGGTGTTGACATATAGAAAGTACACAGAAAATATTAAGAGTATTAGCCTTATTAGTTTAATAATCATGGTATTTTTTATACATGGAGAGAATCTTAGAGATTATTTAGTTAATTCCTTATGTTTTACTGGTGTGGCAATTAAAAAGTTTTGAGGGGGCAGCTAGGTGGCGCAGTGGATAAAGCACCGGCCCTGGAGTCAGGAGTACCTGGGTTCAAATCTGGTCTCAGACACTTAATAATTACCTAGCTGTGTGGCCTTTGGCAAGCCACTTAACCCTGTTTGCCTTGAAAAAAAACAAACAACAAACAACAAAAAAAAAGTTTTGAGGAAAAATAATAGAGAGATAGATCAATGGAAGACTAGCCAAGATTGGGGTTCATAAATAATGGAACTCAACAACTCAATGTCTGATAAATCAAACTTCCTATTTAACCAAAAAAGTACTCAAAAACTAGAAAGCTAGAAATTTGACTTGAATTAACACCATGTTATATTCAGCAATGCATTCTAAATAGATACATAGATTTAATATTAAAGATCACATTCCAAAAAAATAGAAGAGAAGCAGATCATATACCTCTTAACAGCTATTTGTAAGTTATGCATTCTTAATTAAACAAGAAGTTGAAGTGATTACAAAAGATAAACTTTGATTACATAAAAAAATTCTTTATAGAGAAAAGAAATGCATTTAAGATAAGAAGGGAAGCAGTCAAATGGGGAAAAAACAGTTTGTACAAATTTCTCTGATAATGGTTTGGTATCCAAGATATATAAACAATTAACAGAGATTGATTATAGAAAGATAGATAAATAGATAGATAGATAGATCTGCCTTGATAGGACCAAAAAGTCATTCTCCAATCAATAAGTGGTCAAAAGATAAGAACAATTCTCAAAAAATTGCAAAGTCTTCACAACCATATAAAAGCAAGCTTCAAGTAATAATAGAAATATGAATCAAAGCAATCCTGAGGTTTTACCTCACACCTTGAAAATTGTCTAAGATGACAATAGATGCAATCATCAATGTTGGACAAGAAACACACATAATTGGAGGAGCTGAGAATTGATACAACCATTTTGGAAAGCAATTAGGATTTAAGCAAATGACTAAAATGTCCATACCCTTTGCCCCAAAGATTCCCTTGCTGGACTTAAACTTCAAAATGGTCATTGATAAAAAGTCCTCAGATACCCTAAAACATTTATAGCAACACTTTCTGTGATAGCATGAGTATTGGAAACAGATGTCCATCAACTGAGGAATGACTAAACAAATTGTGGTATATAAATATAATGAAATATTACTATGCTTGAAAGGAATGATGAATGTGATGAATATTAAGAAGCATGAATAGATCTTTGTGAACTGATTCTGAGTTAAGTAAGCAAAGCCAAGAAAACAATATATACAGTAACTACAACAAAATAAATGGAAAGAATAACCATAGAAAAAATCAAAAGTGAATGTTGAAAAATTATAAAGAACAAGCTTGATGAGAAAAAACAGATACAAGAAAACACTCCTAACCCATGCTTTTGAAGAGGTAGGAGGTCCATAAGTGCTTTACATTGTGTTTATTTTTCTGGCTATTCCAAGTACAGGTCAGTCAAGGTGACTTCTTCTTGTTCTTTTTCTATTTTTTCTTGAAAAATATCTTTCGTCAAATAGGATAGATCTCTGGAAGGGGAAGAGGGAAGACTGAAAGATTATGGTGATGTAAAAAATAAAATATGTAAATAAAAAATTTTAAATTATACATACACCCACTGATACAGGCATTATATAACTTTTTCTATCATGAATATTTTGGAATAAATTAGGTCATCAGATTATTTGCCTTTCCCAGTTGAAGTTCTGAGAAGGGAGGCAAGAACAAGAGGAGAGTGGCAAAAGGATGAGGATAGGAGAGTAATATGCTGTTCAGGGAGAAGTGCTTCAAAGGGAATTCTGGACAGCTACAACAAAGTTTGAAGATGGTATTACTCTAGAAAGCATATCAGACAGAAGAGAAAGCGTTACTCAAAGGTCAAGGGGAATGTATTTTTTTCTATTCATAATTTTCCCTATAACCTCCTAAATGCAGAACAAGCAACAACAAGCATTATCCTTCTTGCTTCTAGTTGTCATCCCATATACCTCTAGAATTTTGGCTTACAAACTTAAGTAGTCATTATTGCAGTTTCATGTTCAGGGTGCACCATTTAGTGTTTTCAAAGGTAACTTTAGTTCAACAGTAAAAAAATGTACTTTTACAAAAGATCTGCATTTCTGGGTGGTTTAGTTTTCTGTCTTTAGATAATAGAGAACTCTAGACAACTCCAGCTTGAGAAGTATCTCAAGAGGAAATGATAATGAATAATTCATATAACAGAATTGGAATTTGTGCTATTTCTCATCAAAATTCTGATAGAAGAAAGGCAGTGATTTGGATGTAGTTGCAGGATTGTGGGACAAACTGCCCACTCTGCTCCATTCCCTGAAAGATGGTAAATGAAGCTCCAAAATTATCAGCAGAGTCTTGTCCTGGCTGACAGAGATTATGGAAAATGAAAGGCATTTACTGACCCCTACCCAAATATACTTTCAGCAAGAAGAATTTCCCCTGAGAGGACCTCAAAACAATCAAAAAGGCAAATTTTACCTAAAAGATTTTTTATTGTGCTGGTTGTATGTGGCTGTTGATCTAACTCACACAAAGCTATAACTGTCCTGGGCTATGAGTCTGCTCAGAAAATTGCATCAATAGTCCTCTGAAGAGAAGTGACTTAATAACTACAATTCAGTGGAAACTGAGGAAATAGCAGAAGAAAGAAACAGAAAGAGTTGATGACAACTTGGTCAAGAAAGCAGCCCAGTGAATACATACATACATCAGAAAGCAGTAAGCAACAACTTTAGAAATAAAGAAATGCTCCATATGGGATGAAATCATGGAACTAAGTTCTTGATACCATAAGAATTGCCCTTTTCAGCAATACTGGGAAAATCTATATAAAAATGAGCACAGCTATATGTCTTGAAGAGTACTTATTATTTCCTATAATTAATTACATGCATCTGCTTTGAATTAATATGTTGTATGGAAGTCTGATAAAACCCAATGGTGGTTCAGATAGCATGTTTTTAATAGATATTAACTCAAACTGTATACTGAACCTGAATTTAAATTTCATAGGCTAAGCTAAAAGAGTCTAACATCATTCTTTTTGGTTTGTTTTGCTTTGTTTTTAGTTTTTTAGTTTTGTATTGCATGGCAATGAGGTTAAGTGACTTGCCCTAGGTCACAAAGGTAGGCAAATTATTAAGTGTCTGAGGCTAGATGAATTCAGGTCCTCCTGATTCCAGGACTGATGCTCTATCCACTGCACCATCTACCTGTCCAACTACATTGTTTAAAGTACTTTCTATTCAATTTTGTTGTGCTAAATCTAGTCAATGAAATGTTCTTAGTAGTATTTTTAAAAACTTTTCTAAGGAATCCCCAAAATCCAAATATATCTCCATCTTGATATTTCTCACTCCCCATACATACCAGAAAAGCTTATGTAAAAATATTTCCAAAGCCTCCTTTTCATAATATGCCTCTAAATTCTCTTCAAAGAAAATTTCCTTAAGCAATAAACATTTTTTACTCTATGTCTCCAGCAGACCTTATGTGCTTCCAAAATTCTAGAATTATACAATGTCAGAACTGAAAAAAAACACAAAATTCATCTAGTCTAAGGTTCTCAGTTTCTTCTGAAAGCCTCTTTGATGTCTTCAGAAGGAGAAGGACCTGCCTAATACCTTACAACATAGAAAGTTTGTGGCAGCATCAATTGGGGAATGGTTGAACAAATTGTTGTATGTGAATGTGATATAACACTATTGTTCTATAAGAAATCATGAAGAAGAGGACTTCAGAATAGCACAGAAAGACCTACATGAAACTGATGTTGAGTGAAGTGAGCAGAAACAGAAGATCATTATACACACTAACAGTAACATTAGGTGATGATCAACTATGATGGACTTGAATATTTCAGCAGTACAATAATTAAGGATAATACTAATAGAATTGTGATAGAGAATCCATCCATATCCAGAGATGGAACTATGGAGTAAATGCAGGCCAAAGTTTGCTATCTTTAATTTTTTTTAAGTTGCCTTATGAATTATGTTTTTTCTTTCTAAATTTTTTCTTCTATTTGAATGTGATTCTTCTTTCACAACATGACTAATATGGATCAATGTTAGTACAGTTATAGATGTAGTGTCTGTATTACATTGTTTTCTATAGGGGAAAGGGGAGGGAAGGGAGGGAAGAAGAAAAATATAAAAGAAAATAATTGTTGAAAATCACCATTACATGTAGTTGGAAAAAGAAATAAATAAATAAGAAATTTGGTGGCAGAGCTGATTTTAAAAATTCCATAGTTCAAAAACTCCTCAGAGATCATCTAGTCTATATTCCAAGCAATTGGTCATCTAGATACCACAGATATTGTACTTATCTGGTAGAGATCACATTGTTATGAGTCATTCTCAAATAGTCCTAATTGATAGTAAGTTCTTAATTTATGCTAATTTTATCCAATATTACTTTTATATTTATTGATAAATGATATCTTCATTATTAATTTTATGTATTTATATTTCCATTACTAAGAAAGGAATTTGTATTATTTTGAGTATAGAATTTGTCCCCTCACCACTTTTATCATACATACACACACACACACACACACACACACACACACACACACACACATAATACAGGGACAAGAAATCTTCTTGTCTGGCAACTACACACCTGTGATAGAAAAGACATTAGAAAGTAAGTTAATAAGCATTTATTAAGTGCCTACTATATTGTACAATGCTAAGTGCTTTACATATATTCTCATTTGATCTTCACAATAACTCTAGGAGATTGGTGCTATTGTTAAACCCCATTTTATAGTTGAGGAGCCTGACACAGACAGAAGTTAAGCAACATTCATCACTTAAAGTCTAGATCAAATGGTACTTTCTCAATAAGTATTCCTTAATTATTTCCTTGAACACCATAAAGAGTTTAGGAACCCAGATTAATAAGCCTTGGTTCTTAAAAGGTTAAAAACCTATGCAATAATAATGTACAAAGAGGAAATAACACTAGAAAGACAGACTAGATTTAGTTAGTAAATGAATTTAATAGTCAGACATAAGAGTTTGTATCTTACCCTAAAGATATGGGGAGGGGGAGGCACCAATGGATTTTTCAGGAAGAAAAAAGACCTATTCAGACCTATGCTATAGGAATATCAGATCAGCAACTCTGTGATGGATGGATATGCATATAACCTTTGTGATACAGGAATTGAAGACTTCAGGGAAGAAGTTCCAAATAAGGAAGCCTCCTTTGGCAACATAGATTGGGGCCTTTTTTTTTTTTTACTTATTCAGTTATCTCAACTTTCCCCATAGCATTTTAATATATATCACAGATTGGCATAAGAAGTTAAATGGGAATTTGAGAAGAGTTTTGCAGAAACTACAGCTGATACACAAAGACCAGCAGATAACACAGAAAAAGTTTAGAAACTCAGAAATTAATAAAATATATGCATAGACTTTTACAGAATAACCTGTGACCAAATACATAACCCAAATTTTATAATAATGTATTATAAGCACCCTATAAAAAAAGAAAAAATGAAACTTTTTTCTGGTACAAAGGAAGAACAAAACTTTTACAAGGATTTTTTCAGATAGTAAGGTCATCATGCCCCTAACCCCTGAAAGTGGAAGGGATAAATTTATTCTTAGGTGATTGCCCAAAGCACTGAAAGATTAAATGATTTCCTATGACTACAAAGTTAGTATGTGCTAGAGGCAATACTTGAACCTAAAACTTCCTAAATGTGAAGTCAACTCTTTAACCATTACACTAGAGTTCCTCACCTGGGTTCCACAGACACCCTTTGTACATTCCAAGGTATCTAAGAACCTATATGAAAAAAATAAACATCTATTTCAATATAATTGGTTTCTTTTATAATCCTAAGTATTTCATTTTATGCATTTGAAAACATTCTAAGAAAAGATCAATAGAGTTTGCTAGATTTCCAAGGAATCCATTCCAAAAAACCCCCCAAAGAAACCATTAAGAGGTCCTATACTATACCCAACAATCTCTAAATGGTATGGGTAACATTTTTGTTGTTCAGTCATTTCAGTTGTGTCCAGCTCTTCATTTGGAATTTTCTTGGCAGAGATGCTGGGGTGATTTGCCATTTCCTTCTTCAGCTCATTTTACAGTGAGGAAACTGAGACAGAGTTAAGTGCCTTGCCAGGGTCATGCAGTCAGTGAGTTTATGAGGCCAGATTTTAATTGTGGTCTTCCTGACTCCAGGTTTGACACTCTATTCACTGTGCCACCTGGTTGCCCAGGATGAGATAGAGATATGGACAGAGACAGAGACAGAGGTAGAGGTGAGAGAGAGAGAGAGAGAGAGAGAGAGAGAGAGAGAGAGAGAGAAACAATCAGGAGCACAGAGACCCAGACAGAGAGAACTATAACATGAAAAGTAATATATATGAGTGTATATATATATATGTATATATATATATACATATATGAGAAGTATAAGCATATGTTAAATATAAATATTAAATATATAATAAATCAACCATTTGGGGAACTTGAAGACTACTCCCCTCACCTCACTTTTATCAGTGCATTTCCATAAACTACAGGAAGGACACAGAGTGTCAAGACCTATAACTGTAGGAGCTCCCACTAGAGGCAACCTTGCCTGGAGTGAAGACTTTTGAGGATCCCACATTCTGGGCAACATCTGGACTTGTCTATTCTTCTTTTTTACACTGAGCTGCCTTCCTACATATACTAACATATTAGGACCAGAGGCAATGATTTCCTTATTATTCCAAGGAGAGGAAGGCAAATTCACAGAAAATGAGATGTTAGGAAACTCTGTGGGACAGAGGAAGAGAGGCCAAGTCTCTGTGCACACAGTAATAGAAGAAGGCATTAGAACAATGATTCCAGATGAGCGATCTAAACTCACTCTGTAAGTGAGACATCATTTGACAAGATTCATCTATATTTGCAAACAGCCTCCCACTGTGTTTCCTTTGCAGGTGCAGAGCTACTAGCTATAGCAGATGTGCTATCACAAATTAATGCTGGATTCACTTACCTCATTTGAGGAATACTTTATAACTACTGCCATTGGATATAAAGCAGAGGGAAGTTTTCAATGAATTAAAAGTTGCAGTGGGACTCTTTCATAACATATCCAACATGGACTTGTTTTCCCAGGGATATAGAGTGATGCACACCCTTTAGAGAAGAAAGCATGGTCAGATATTGGGAATGGCATCTAGACATAGGATGTATATTCAATCATCTTTTAATCATAGGTTCTATCCTAAAAAGTTTCATGTGGGGCAGAGAATTAAGGAGTTAGTATAGAACTGGAAAGGCATTGAGCCCAACCCCCTCACAAGTCCCTAGTTAAATGATCATATACAGATCTATTAGTATGTTTGCATACAATGCAAGCAGAACAAAATTCACTTACATCAAAAGGTCCAAAACATATCTAAAATCATCTTTTCAATGTAATTAGTAAAGGAGATGAAAGAGGAAGAATCAGACTAGTGAGAAATTCATTTGGTGTGAAATCTCTCAATAACTTTCTAAGTGATTTTTTTCTAAGCAGTTGACATATTCTAAGTACCCTCTAACTTTCTTGGATGTTCCTCCTTGGTTGTATATGGCCATCTGGGATTTCTTTAAAATTCTCTAATAATGAAGAACTCATTGCTTTCTTACATAACCCATTCTATTTTGGGATAGCATGATTTATTATTTTAATTGTTAGCCTTTGATTAGCTCTATTTGTAAACATCATTCATATATTCTCTGAGAAATATCATCCTGACTTCTTCCCATCTGTCAAAACCCTACCCAATCTTCAAAATTTAGATAAAATTCTATCTCCTTAGTACAACCTTTCCTTATAACTTCAGACCTATTTAGTATCCTTATATACCATCCCCACCTATTAACATTTAGTCTTATAGGAACAGTACTATGACAAATAACAATGACCATAATAATAATATGAATAGGGAGACATTAACCCATGCTATATTGAGAGTAGGACTTGAAGTCAGAAAGAATGAAATTCAAGTCACACTTCTGACAGTTGCTAGCTATGTTATTACAATCAAGTAATTTTATTTCTCTGCACCTCAAGCAAATTTCTAATATTTTAAGAGTCCATTCCATTGTCACTGGTCCTTGATGACTCCTATTTACGTGCCATTTGAAGATTTACAAAGTGCTTTAATCACAACAATCCTGTGAAAAATGTTAGTGAAAGTAATATTAAGCCCATTTTACAGAAAAAGTAACTGAGGCTCTGAGAGTCTATAGGGTTACATAGGTAATAACTATCAGAAGTGACATTCAAACCTAGGGCTTTTTGACTTTAAATATCTCAGTTCATTGGAACAGCTAAGTGGCACAGTGAGTAAGAGCACTGGCCCTGGAGACAGAAGAACCTGAGGTCTAATCTGGCTTCAGATACTTCATAATGACCTAATTATGTGATCTTGGGCAAGTCACTTAGTCCCATTGCCTTGCCAAAGGAAAAAAAAAACAACTATCTCAGTTCATGCATACTGCTTAATAACAATTAACAGAAATATTGTATTTCACAAATTACTAAGAAGTTCCTAAAAACACTATCTTAAAAAATTACAGATTCTTTAGATTTATGATTTTAAAGTATAGCAAGAACTTAGAGGGATATAATAGAAAGGGGAAGAGTACGTGCAAGAACATTTATTTTGTGTCTACTATGTACGAGGTACTATGACAAGCACTCTATAAATACTACCTCATGTAGAAAATTTAAATCCAAGAATGTGTGTAACCTTGGTGTAAGTCACTTCCCCTCTCCCTGGGTTTTACTCAAAATAACACATTACAGCCCTTTGTAAATTACTTGTCATTTCCCATCTTCATGCCTTTTTTAAAAACATCCCCCTGCCTAGAAAGGATTCCCTCCATCCCTCTGCCTCTTGGAATTTCTAGTTGCTTTCAAAGCTCTCTTCAATGCTTTCTCCTACAGGAGACCTTTCCTAATCTCAGTTGCTAGGACTTCCCCATAAAAATGGCCTTATCCCCATCTTGTCTTTATTATGTATACATTTATGTGTCCATGCCTCCTCCACAAATATGCAAATTCCTTGAAGGCAGGGAACTTTTTTCTTCCTTGTCTGTTTATTACCAGCTGCCCTGTACAAAGTTGATGTTTAATAATTACTTAATGGGGGGTGGCTAGGTGGTGCAGTGGATAAAGCACCAGCCCTGGAGTCAGGAGTGCCTGGCTTCAAATCCGGTCTCAAACACTTAATAAGTACTTAGCTGTGTGGCCTTGGGCAAGCCACTTAACCCCATTTGCCTTGCAAAAACCTAAAAAAAAATCCAATAATTACTTAATGATAATTTCTTAATTGTTCAATATAAAATGATATGGTTGAGTTAGATGACTCCTATCCCATGAATCCATTATAGGATATGACATCAGAATCTTGTTCCTCTCTCCACTTTTTTTGCTATATATATATATTCTCCATTATGTACCAGGAACATCTTTATTCTACAATATCATATCAGTCCTGGAGCTTACTTTTCATCAATATACTATGTCACTCCCACTACCATACCCAGCCATTCCTTCTCCCCATTTGTAAAGTGGAGATCTCTTTTTTTCAGCACCTCTATTTAGGGAGGGTTGCTTAGCTTAACCATGTCTTCTTTTCCTGTTGAAATGACCACAGCTGAACACAAAGTTTGATCTTCCAGTATAAGTCTCAGGTGGATCATAGAGAGGGTAGACAAGAAGGGCAAATAATGACGGACTTAATGGCAATGAACTACATGTATTCTTGCATGGAAAGATGAAGCTGATAATATTCATATAAACCTTATTTAATAGACAACAGGTAGGAGCTTTTATAGATGAGACACAGGAAAGAGCTGAATTTGAAGATATAATATAAGGTAAAAAATGGAGTCATTCAGTGAAAGGGAAATGTACTGGTATAGTGTAGCTACTGATTTGTTTCTTGGGTTCAGTTCTGTCCTGCAAGGAATCATGAGTCAGACTAAGGAATGTAGGTTTTGGAAAGAAAATAGAAAATTATTAAAGGAATTTACAGCATATTAAGAAAGGGATAGGGGCAGCTAGGTGGTGCATGGATAGAGCATCAGACCTGAAGTCAGGAGTACCTGAGTTCAAATACAACATCAAACATTTAATAATTACCAAGCTGTGTGGCCTTGGGCAAGCCACTTAACCCCATTTGCCTTGCAAAAAAAAAAAAAGTGATAGAAAAGTTAGGAAGAGGAGGAAGAGCCCAGATGGCAACAGGAGAAGAACCTCTCTTAGGTGCTCTCTCTCAAAACTTATAAAATGAGGACTCTAAATTTTTGAGAGACAGAACCCACAGAGGGATCCAGTTAGGCAATTCTACAGCCCAAAGTAACCTGGAAAATAGCATAAAGGCTCCACTCCATGGGGTTAGAGGGGCGGCCCACCAGAGCAAAGGCACTTCAACCTCCTGAAGGCAGCCCTAGGGTGCCTGGGAGTCACAGCTCACAGCAGCAGGGGCAGTTTCCTGACCAACATCCTGGGGAGCACTGGGCACAACTTGGAAGATCAAAGGGGAAACCTCTGCCAGAGTGAGCATGTGAAGCCCAGCCCTCAGTAAACAGTGTAGCCATAGCAGCCCAGATCCAGGAATTCAGGCAAGCCTGTGAGCAGGAGCACCCAGGCAACTAAGCCCTGAGTACTGAGCATACCAAGGGTAGGGAAGTAGAGAGAGATTTCCAAGGTCTGTCCTCTGTACCTGGAATAGGACTTTGGTGCTCTGACCACATTCAGATCCTGATCAGTCTAAACCCCCATTGAACAGCAGGGGCCCCCCACCTCAGCTCAGAGGCAGAGGGGTGTACTTGTGGTCATTCACAGATGAGGAGGAAAGACAGAGCTTTACACACTGAGATCCTTATGGGAGGGGTGACCCAATAATACTCAAAAACTCAGGAAGCACCCCCAAAACCAGGCATAGGCTGGGGAAATGAGTAAACAAATAAAACAGAGGTGGCTGGGTGGCAGACAGAACATTGGCCCTTGAGCCAGGAGCACCTGGGTCCAAATCCGGCCTCAGACACCCAATGATCACCCTGCTATGCAGCCCCAGGAAGGCCACACAGCCCCATTTGCCCTGCACCCCCCAAAAAAAATAATAATACTCAGCTACCCCTACTATTATTACTATTTTATTTTTATTTTGGGTCTTTTTTGTTTGTTTTTGCAGGGCAGTGGGGTTTGGGTGGCTTGCATGTCACACGACTGGGTGATTGTTGGGTGTAGGGGGCCAGATGTGAGCTCAGATGCTCATGGCTCCAGGGCTGGTGCTCCATCCATTGCACTACCTGGCCATACCTACAATTATTACTATTATTTTTTTAATTTTAATATTTTTCTCTCCCCTTTATTTTATCACTCAAGCGAGTCTATATTTATGGGGGGTATTTCATTTACTCTTAAACAAGAATATTTTGTTAATGTATAAAAAAACATTATCTGTACAAAATGAGAATAAATATTAAATAAACCTGTCAAAAAAATAAAAAAATAATAAAAAAGAGGAACACCATTGAGAAATACATTGTCTATGATGCCAAGAAGGATCAAAATACTCTATCTGAAGATGAGGGAGTACAAGCTCCTGCATCTAAAGACTTCAAGAAAAACAGAAATTGGGCTCAGGCTATGACAGAACTCAAAAAAGATTTTGAAAATCAAGTGAGGGTGATAGAAGAAAAATTGGGGAAAGAAATAAGGAAAAAAAGCAGGAAAAGCATGAAAAAGAGGTCAGCAGCTTAGGGAGATCCAAAACAATGCTGAAAAAATTGCATGTTAAAAACCAGCATAGGTCAAATGGATAAAACAGTTCAAAAAGTTATTGAGGAGAGTGCTTTAAAAAGCAGAATTGGCCAGATGGAAAGAGATAAGAAAGCTCTCTGAGGAAAACAAATCCTTCAGATGTAGAATGGAACTGAGGGAAGCTGCTGACTTTATGAGAAATCAAGACACAATACTTCAAAATCAAAAGAATGAAAAATTAGAAGAAAATGTGAAATATCTCATTGAAAAAAACAACTGATGTTGAAAACAGATTTAGGAAAGATAATTTAAAAATTACTGGGATACCTGAAAGTCATGATCAGGAAAAGAGCCTTGAAATCATTTTTAAAGAATTCCTACAGGAAAATTGCCCAGATGTCCTAGAAGCAGGGGGCCAAATAGAAATTGAGAGAATTCAGATATCCCCCAGAAAGAAATCCAAAAAAACAACCCCTAGGAATATTATAGCCAAGTTCCAGAACTCCCAAGTCAAAGAGAAAATATTACAAGCAGCCAGAAGGACACAATTCAAATATCGTGCAGCTGCAGTCAGGATCACACAGGACTTAGCAGCAACTACATTAAGGGCTCATAGGACTTGGCATATATTCCAGAAGGCAAAAGAACTCAGAATGCAACCAAGAATCAACTACCCAGCAAAACTGAATGTCCTCTTCTAGGAAAAAAAAAAAAAGGACTTTCAATGAACCAGAGTAATTTCAAATGTTCCTGTTGAAATGGCCAAAGTTGAACAGAAAGTTTGATCTTCAAATACAGGACTAAGGTGAAGCATAGAGAGTGGAGAAGGGTAAAATATATGGGACTTAATGATGAACTACATGTATTCCTGCATAGAAAAATGATACTGATAATGCTAATGAGAAACTTCTCATTTAATAGAGCAGGTAGGAACTTTAATAGATGAAGCACAGGAGAGAGCTGAATTTGAAGATATAATATATTGTAAAAATGGCTAAAAGGGAAATGTAATGGGAGTAAGAGAAAGGAGAGGTGAAATAGGCTGATATTTCATATAATAAGATTATATTTCATCTAATAAGATTTTTCTGTTACAATGAGTTATTGCAATGATATGGAAGGGGGGGAAGGCGAAGGGGAATGAGGGCACCTTTGCTCACATCAGAGGTGGCTAGGAGAGGAAATAGCATATATACTCAATGGGGTATAGACATCTAGAGTAAGGAGAGAAGGGGGACAGGGGGAAGAGGGGGTGTGAGTGATGGAGGAGATGGTAGAACATGGGAGAAAGTGGTCAGATATAACACTTTCTTTTTTACTTCTTGCAAGGGGCTGGGATTGGGTGGCATGTCTGGGACCAAGGGGCCAGATGGTTGCTAGGTCTAAGGGGTGGAATGGGACCTTTTGGCCCCAGGGCCAGTGATCTATCTGCTGCACCACTCAGCTACCTTACAGTACATTTAAGAAGAGGAAAGGAGTGAAAGGAGAGAGAAAATATAGTATATGGTAGTGGGGAAGTACCAATGTGTTGGGGGCGGGGGGAAGAGGCTTGGTGGTCACTTAGCGGGGGAAACATAATCCCCTTATAAAGGAATGTTACAGAACTCGGCCCCTCATTGTTTAAGAGTTCATGGGAGGGAGGACAGAAGGGATAAAATAATCCCCTTATAAAGGAATGTTACAGAACTCGGCCCCTCATTGTTTTTGAGTTCATGGGAGGGAGGACAGGAGGGATAAAAGTGTCTGCTGAGAGGTGGGGAGCGAGCGGGAATGTGATCACAGAAGAATAAAGACTCATGACCCACCTCAGGCGCTCTGTCTGGTTCTTCCCCCATCAAAGAGTGGGGGCCGGAGGTACCCCGAAGACTCACCACGCGTTGGACTGGTGAGTAAGAGGACGGACTAGCATTAAGAAGCCGGCGTTGTAAATAAAAACCCGGCAAGTGGTGCCGAAACCCGGGACCTGATTTTGCTAGGGAACGTCTGAATCCGCTGGTCGGATTCTCCAGACAGCCTCGGTCGTTTCTGACCGGGAGGAAGGAGAGGGCGTTTACTCTCAGATATTGCCTGAGGGACATATCCCTATTGTGTTGACTATGCTTTCTTTCTCTCCCCTTTCTCCTTCTACTCTAATCACGCTCCTTGCCGTGCTGGCCTGTCTGATTGTGCCCTGCTTCCTCCTTCTCTTTTGCCGAACGGGAACTTTCCAGTTCTGCCACCTGTTAGGATTGCAGCCTCGGCTAGTAGACAGCATGGGAGGCTGGAATAGTATTCCCGCCTTTGAGCCGGAGGAAAAAGAGGCCGTTGCAGTGCAGCTTTATAAACTCTGTGCTAAGCATGGCTGTAAATTACCTATCAAGACGTGCTGTGCTTTTGTTGAGAATATCTGGAACATCTGCCCTTGGGTGCAACATAGTGGGATCCAACCAGATAAATGGAAGGTGGTAGGGCAGCAGATGGCCTCCTATAATGACACCTGCCCGGGAAAACTGACCCCCAAGGATTTTACAGTGTATAAGATAGTGGATGCAGCCCTGCATCCCCAGAAGGTGACTTTAGCACGAACAATCAGCACTCAGGTGGGTAGCTCGTTGGTGGGATCGGATTCAGAGGGCTCAGAGGAAGAGGGAAGGCCACTCCCTCCCCTGTATCCGTGGGAGGAACTTAGAAGAAACAATGGGGGAACAAGGGGCCCCCAGGGAGAAGAAAATGCCGCATGCCCCTCCTTGCCGAGACAGAATGAAAAGGGGGAGGGCGATGAATGTGGCACACTTAGAGATTCAGGGCCGGAAGTTTCCGAGCGCGGGAAGGGAGGGGTGCAAACAGCCCTCAGGGGTGGCAGGAAGAGGAGCGTGAGTAGGTGGGACCGGGAGGCTGCTGACGAGGAGGGAGAAGTCGCGCGCTGATTGGACAGCTGCCGCGCCCCAGGCTTGGCGGCCCAGCCAGGAAACAGAGGCAAAAAATCCCCCGTGTTCCTTGTCCGCCCTTCAGAGATCCCCTCAAGGGCTCCGCCCATCCGGCCTACTTGCCACCAGTGCCTCCATAGCAATAGAGAAAGGGGAGGAGGTGGACTGGGATGACTGGGGCCTCTACCCGGTATTTACGGACCCCCTTACCGGAGCCCGAGACTACCGCCCTGTCCCTTTTAAGATGCTTAAGGAACTTAAGGAGGCCGTGACTAAATACGGCCCAAGCTCCCCTTATGTAAAAAGACTGATGCAAAACCTCTTTGCTACGCACCCTTGGACCCCTGCTGACTTTGACGAAATTGCAGCCGCGTGCCTAGATGCCTCCTTATATTTAGCTTTTAAGGCTCAGGCCCGCAGAGAGGCCTCTAAGCTGGCAAAATCCCGGGGTTATACTCCCCTGGATTTAGCCATTGACCTCCTGTGTGGAACTGGAGCCTATACTGACCCTGCTGTTCAGGCCCAGTATGGCCAGTTTGAGCTAGAGACTGTTAAAGAAACACATGTTGCAGCTTGGGATAAGATTGGAGCCATGAAAGGGGGGAGAGCCACACAGAAGTTGGTTGGGCTGAAGCAGAGAGCAGATCAGACACCCCTCTCATTTGTGAACGAGGTTAAAGAGACCTTGATTAATGCCCAACCCTACGGGGTGAGAGGAATTTCTTTCTTTTTCAGGCCTTCTGATCATCGTAGGGATCCTTGGAGGTGCTCCATCTGAAGGAAATCCGACATGGGGAATACTCCGAGTTATTCCCTCTCCCCTTCCGGTAGCACAGAACTCCCCGATCTACCCTCGCCTGCTAGT